>NC_056749.1:469795327-469995327 GCF_019279795.1 Protopterus annectens | reverse complement strand
GGTATTCTAAATCCAAAAGACATGGAGAAATTAAAGTGTCAGAAGCTGAAATGACTGGATGGCTCTCCCCATCAATTGTTTCAGTGCAGGCCATTGTACTGCTGTTGGATGTTCCACTGGTTAGGTCCGGGTGAAGTTTGCTTCAAATGTTTCACATTGGTGATATACCTGTTAATGTTTGTTAAGTAACCCTGAGGTAATGTCAGTGTACACAACACAGCACCGGAAAAGTCTTTTGAGAATATTAAAGAGGAACAAAGTTTTGACCTGGAAGTTGGGAGCAAACAGCTCATCATTCTATACAGAGCTTTAACATCTGGTGACACTTTTTCACCCATGATATTATGTGCTGTTTGAAGAACAGGGAATTTTCAAGAAAGGCCCCCAGGTTATCTTCACTTCTCTTATGATGATAATAATTAGTGCATGGTGGGTCCAGTAGAGCTTGTAGCAATGACTGCCACTTTTACTCTTGCTTAGAATCAGATATCCGTTCCCTTACAAACTCCCAAAGTTTGTTAAATCTTCCTGTGAGGTGTTTAAGCTTCATGGTGTACATCAGCTGTGGTCATTAAAGACCACATCCTTAACATATTGAACTATGTCCAGATCATTATATTGTGCCAGCAGTGCTGACATACATGCTGAAAAACAGACGGCCCAGGATGGATCCTTAATGCGCTCCCTTGGTGCCTTGAAAGTTATGTGATAGATCGATGCCCTGATTGAACGTAACAGTCATTAAGTGGTACAGCCTAATACAGCTCAAACTTCTAGTGCTGCTTGGAATTTAAAAAAAAGCTTAACACTTGTGCAATAAAAACATACAGAAACAAGTAACATTTTTACCAAAACAAGTGCTGTAAACTGGAACAATTTTTTTAGTTAGGAATCATATTAACCACATATTTTTTTCTTTTGTAGTTGTCTAGAGTAACAGCCATCACTGATTTATTAATTTATTTTTGATAAAGTGCTATTTCCCTCAGTTATGTGATAGTTATACGGTGCCTTCAGCTAAGTTTGCTCACATCTCCATTCAAACTTTAAGATGCCCTATTCCTGGTAATGAGAATATATAATCCTGTTACCTAACAGAGAATCAGTCCCTTACTGACACAATCCAGAAACCACACACTGCACACATTCTTTATCTTTTGGACAATTTTTTTTTTTTTTGCCAAGAAGAGCTCTTGCTTTTAAGTAAGTTTTGCGATCTTAAGCAGAACAGTATTTCTGTTACTGTTAATCGGGTTTTCTGCAAATTAAGTTTTCTGCTGTTCTTGTGCTAATCCCCTAGAATTACAGAAAACCATTTTAGGTTACCAACTGTGAGTTATTTTAGCTTGTCAACTATGTTTATTCTGAAAAAGAAAAAATACATTGTGACTATTTTTAGGTATCCTGTTTCGGAGAACACATGGTTCTGACTTTATGCATCTATCTGTGCTATTAGTGATAATTAACCATTTCCTGTTGTAAGACATGAAATTTGACCTGTGGTACAGTTTCTTCAGTGTAACAGCATTTATTATTATTATGTTCTTTGTCTTGGGCAGCTGTGGAAATAATTTTTTTCTGATATGCCATTCCCCCCTAAATTCCACCCCCCACACTGATTCATATATTCTCCCAGTTCCTGTTATCTGTGGAGAACTGGCACCAGAGACAAGAATCTGGGATCACAGGCCATCATTCTCTGGGGAATAAGGAAATGCTTCTTCTGCTGCTAAACAAGCAGGTGCAGTGACTGCTCTGCTAAGGCTATATCCTTATTCAAAGAGGTGATATGGCATATATGAGCACCTCAATAGAGACTGATACACACCTTGGCAGGCTCACTACCCTTGTGCCCCACCTTCTTGCACAGAGCATATGTCACCTCTTCAGTTGGATGCAATATCAAACCCTGTCCATACGGATTGTGAATCAACATCACTTGCTCACTCCTACCCTTCCTGGGTTGCTGAGCAAATCTGGATGATATAAGAGTTATCATGCTGTGTTATAGATATGTGTTATATATATGTGTTATAGGTATGTGTTATAGATATGTATTATAGGTATGTGTGATAGATATGTGTTATAGGTATGTGTTACAGATATGGGCTATATGTATGTGTTATAGATATGTGTTATAGGTATGTGTTACAGATATGTGCTATAGGTATGTGTTATAGATATGTGCTATAGGTATGTGTTATAGATATGTGTTATAGATATGTGTTATAGTTATGTGTTACAGAAATGTACTATAGGTATGTGTTATAGATATGTGCTATAGGTATATGTTATAGATATGTGCTATATATATGTGTTATAGGTATGTGTTATAGATATGTGCTATAGGTATGTGTTATAGATATGTGTTAGAGGTATGTGTTACAGATATGTGCTATAGGTATGTGTTATATATATGTGTTATAGATATGTGTTTTAGATATGCGTTATAGGTATGTGTTATAGATATGTGCTATAGGTATGTGTTATAGATATGTGCTATAAATATGTTATAGGTATGTGTTATTGGTATGTGTTACAGATATGTGCTATAGGTATGTGTTATAGATATGTGCTATAGGTATATGTTATAGATATGTGCTACAGGTATGTGTTATAGATATGTGTTATAGACATGTGCTATAGGTATATGTTATAGATATGTGCTATAGGTATGTGTTATAGGTATGTGTTATAGATATGTGTTATAGGTATGTGTTACAGATATGTGCTATAGGCATGTGTTATATATATGTGTTATAGATATGTGCTATAGGTATATGTTATAGATATGTGTTATAGATATGTGATATAGGTATGTGTTATATATATGTGTTATAGATATATGCTATAGGTATATGTTATAGATATGTGTTATAGACATGTGCTATAGGTATGTGTTATAGATATGTGTCATAGGTATGTATTACAGATATGTATTATAGGTATGTGTTATAGATATGTGTTATAGGTATGTGTTACAGATATGTGCTATAGGTATGTGTTATAGATATGTGTTATAGGTATTTGTTATAGATATGTGTTATAGATATGTGCTATAGGTATGTGTTATAGATATGCGCTATAGGTATGTGTTATAGATATGCAGTATAGATATGTGCTATAGGTATTTGTTATAGATATGTGTTATAGATATGTGCTATAGATATGTGCTATAGGTATGTGTTATAGATATGTGTTATAGATATGTGCTATAGATATGTGTTATAGGTATGTGTTATAGATATGTGCTATAGGTATGTGTTATAGATATGTGTTATAGGTATGTGTTACAGATATGTGCTATAGGTATGCGTTATAGATATGTGTTATAAATATGTGTTATAGGTATGTGTTACAGATATGTGCTATAGGTATGTGTTATAGATATGTTATAGATATGTGTTATAGGTACGTGTTACAGATATGTACTATAGGTATGTGTTATAGTTATGTTATCGATATGTGTTATAGATATGTGCTATAGGTATGTGTTACAGATATGTGCTATAGGTATGTGTTATAGGTATGTGTTATAGATATGTGTTATAGATATGTGCTATAGGTATGTGTTATAGATATGTGCTATAGGTATGTGTTATAGATATGTATTATAGATACATATTCTACATATGTCTTATAGATGCATATTATAGATATGTGTTATAGATATGTGTTATAGATATATGCTATAGGTATGTGTTATAGATATGTGTTATAGATATGAATTATAGACATGTTATAGATATGTGTTATAGATACATATTATAGATATGTGCTATAGGTATGTGTTATAGATATGTGTTATAGATACATATTAGATATGTGTTATAGATACATATTATAGATATGTGCTATAGATATGTGTCATAGATACATATTATAGATATGTCGTATAGATATGTGTCATAGATACATATTATAGATATGTGTTATAGATATGTGTCATAGACACATATTATAGATATGTTATAGATACATATTATAGGTATGTGTTATAGATATATTATAGATATGTTATAGATACATATTATAGGTATGTGTTATAGATATGTGCTATAGATATGTGTTTTAGATATGTTTTATATGTACATATTATAGACGTGTTATAGATATGTGTTATAGATACGTATTATAGATATGTATTATTGATGCATATTATAGATATGTGTTATAGGTATGTGTTATAGAAAATGTGTTATAGATACATATTCTAGATATGTCTTATAGATGCATATTATAGATATGTGTTATAGGTATGTGTTATAGATATGTGCTGTAGGTATATGTTATAGATATGTATTATAGACGTGTTATAGATGCATATTATAGATATGTGCTATATGTATGTGTTATAGATATGTGTTATAGATACATATTATAGATATATACTATAGATATGTGTCATAGATACATATTATAGATATGTCTTATAGATATGTGTCATAGATGCATATTATAGATGTGTGTTATAGATATGTGTCATAGATACATATTATAGATATGTGTTATAGATACATATCATAGATATGTGTTATAGGTATGTGTTATAGATACATATTATAGATATGTGCTATAGGGATGTGTTATAGATATGTGTTACAGATATGTATTATAGATATGTGTTATACATACACATAAATATGTGCTATAGGTATGTGTTATAGATATGTGTTATAGATACATATTATAGATATGTGTTATAGATATATATATTATAGATATGTGTTATAGATATGTGTTATAGATATGTGTTACAGATACATATTATAGATACGTGGTATAGATATGGATATCAGAGTGAACTCGGATTATGTTGCCCTTCTGAAAACTGTGCTGGAGATCTTGTAGAACTCTATATGGCTGTCTGTTATTTTAAATTCTTGGCATGAAGCTAGTCTCTGTCAAATAAAAAAAAAGAACTTTATAAAAGAAAAGTTCTTAAATATGTCTGCTTGTGCTAATATCTGACAATTAATTTGCAAAAAACAATGCCTAGGAGGCAAGTTACCCTTTCTAATCTTATTGAGTACTAAAATATGAATGACCAAAAGTTCAGGAATGGAACAACAGAGGCACTACCTTTTAGTCTGTTAGCAATGGCTCTCACAATTCCTTGCACATGCCATCCAATAACACCAGTACTATAACACCACACAGTGACACGAGTACTCTAACACTACATTCACCACTGAGTCCCACACTCATACTGAGTACTGCAACATGTCAGTTAATAAAGTAACACTGTAGTGTCTCCGTCTGTCCAAGCTTCATTCATGTATTCACTGAAGCTCCAGCAGTAATGTGATCCCCTAGCTGTTTGCGTAGCATGCTTGCATGTGCAATGCAAAGTTTGACTGTATATGACTTAATGGAACTCAGGGGACTTTGTAGGACTAGTTAACCTCACAATTTTCAGTTAGCTTTTGGAATTTCCTCACTGCTAATACCAGAAGCAAACTGCAAAGTCACTGTTGGGAACTAACACCAGATCAGGAACTAGATACTAAACACAGGTTTCAGTGACAGCTAAAATGACATTACTTTCAAGAATAGGTAGTAAGACCCCCCCCCCCCCCCCCGCTGTCAGAAGTTGGTCATTAAGTTCCTTCAGAAATAATCTTGTTATGCACTTGTAAGTAGAAAATATCATCCCGGTGAAATGAAAATCAAGCTTCTTTAAGGTCAGTAGGTCATAAGTATGACAATCAAAACTATGAACGTATGAAAGCTGTAGCATCCAAGATTTCTATACTAAACATGAACACAGCATGGGAGTTTTCTTTCAATAAGATGGATCCTGCAATACATGTATATGTGAGACCAGACTACTGCACTGAAAATTCCTGTTGTTGTTGGTGGTGCTGGTGGTGGCAGTGGGGGTGAGTGTTAGACATTTAAATCATTATGCCAGTATTTCCAGTATCTCAGAGCTTGAATTGGAACTCTCAGTGCATTACAGGGTGTGTATGCTGCTAATATCCATTTATTATTCAAAAATGGAATGTTTGGAGGGAGGAGCTGAATAGATAAAAGTGTTGTTATAATTTTGGGGAAAAATATTTTATCCTCAAGGAAATAAACATCCACACCATAGGGTACTCCCAGTTCAAGACCCAAAGGCAAAAACTGATCCAAAAACAAGTATTAGTAATGCACTTAACTAAAGTCTAAATAAACATCCTAATGACTTCATTCATAGCAGCGTACTCCTAAACAAACTAAGTGACCGTAACAATTTAATTCATAGCAACATACTCCTAAACAAACTAAGTGACCATAACCACATTTTCACCATATGGAAAAATAAATTGTCACTCACCAGATAAACAAAACTATCACAACCATAGAGTAAGCTACCTATACAGACATTTACTGAAGAACTGAAATATATTAAATGAATCTGATGTTTTCCATTAATGGAACCATTGGGCTACTTAACAACACAGTTTTACAACTATTAAATAAATATACCACATCAAGATTAATCAATGTCAAAACTTTATTTCTGCCATGGAGAGATAAATCCACCTGCAATCTTATGACACTTTCAGACAGGCTTGGAAGACCTACAAAACACTAGGTTCCTGTCCATCACACAGACCTTAGAAAGTTCTAAGAAACAAATACCAGATACAACTTAGAAAATTGAAACAAAAGTCTTCCTTAACCTGCTTGAAGAAGTGTAAGAACAACTCAGCAATTTTTTGGAAAGACTTCAAAATGCTCATTGGGAAAACACAAACACTGATATTGATCCATTAAATCTCAACAGCAACCAAGCACTGCAATTAAATTTGACTATCACTTCAAATCAGCAGTAGACAAGTTGTGCCAATCATTTTCATCCACATTAAACTGCTCAGGCAGCTAATCAAGCCTGTCCACATTCCAGCTTCATTTCAAATGGGTAACAGTCAAAGCTATTAAAAAGTCGCTAAACAATGGCTCACACTCAATAGGTTGGTTACCACTCAGATTCCTAAAACACATCTTGATCAATATAGCTACTAATTGACTTTAATAATTGACCACAACCTCCTAGAAGGCATTTCCTACCACATGGAAGGAAGCCAGAATAATTCCACTCTTTAATGGTGGTGAAAAACAGAATACTGAAAATTACAGGCCAACCTATATGCTTAGCACTTTCTCCAAAATACTTGAAAAAGTTGTACACGATTAGTTAACAGATAACTCGACATAGTGTAATTACTATTACTCGACATAGCTTTAGAGCTGACCACAGCTCATAAACCACACTGATTAAAGTAATAAGTCATATTACCAAATGTGATAGTGGCTTGATACTGCAGCCCTTTTTATTAATATCTTCAAAGATTTTGCTGCAGTCTCTCATAATATCCAAATACAGAGGCTATTCTGTTCAATTGGCTGTTCTCAAAAAGGTGTTTGCACATCCTATTTGTCAAACAGAATCCAAAAAGTTGTATGGCAAAACTGTCAGTCTAAACCTCTTAGCTGTAACCTTGGGATACTACAAGGCTCCATTCTAGGTCCATTTCTCTTTTTCACCAGCACATGCATCACCATATAAACAGTCTTAACTACTACAATATGTCAATGACTCTGCTATTTTATATAGTGAAAAAGTCATAGACTCTCTGTACTATTTAAAATGCATAAATCCAGAGACACACTCACTGTCTTATAAAAAGACCGCAACTTAATTGTAAATGGGAGAAAAAAGTAAACTAATGAATTTTATTTAGACAAATGGCAGTTCCACAGCAAATACCAAAAATGAAATAAACAAAACAAGTCTGGTTGTTGGTGCAGATGATTAAGAATATGATGTATTAGCAAGTAGCTTCTTGTGATGCATGGTTTGATTCCCTCAGCCTCCATTTGTCTACTGTGTGACCCTGAGCATGTAATTTAACCAGACCATGCTTCGTGGAAATTGGCAATCTGGGCTCCACAACAGTCTACTGAACTACATACCTACTGACTACCTATAAACACTAATATTGAGGTGGTCCACCTCTACAAATACCTTGATCTTTCCATTGACAAGGAATTCAACTTTTCAGAACATATCAGCATCATTATAAAAGAACTTAAAAAAACTCGGATCACTGTACCTCATTAACAAAAGTATTACCCCTGATACCAGGCAAGCTCTATCTAGCAGATGGATAATATTAGTAAAACTACTCAAGATAAACTTGAATCAGCATACTATAAGAAACAAAAGTTTGTAGCCCAACCACTACCCAGCAATCACAACTATAGAATATATAACAAATTATACTGTATGTCTTATGAGAACAAAGTAAAATTGAATCACTTATTCTTTATAAACAATCAGTTATATGAAAATTGATGAATAGCCTTAACTCTATTTCTGAAGTGGTTCTCCTGTTAGAAATCTCAGGTCAAACAACAAGAATCTCTTTCATATACACAAAACTAACACTAGATTTAAAGACAGGCTGCCCCACTACTTCTTATCTAGAAAGTAGAAGTCATTCCCCTTATAGCTAAGACAGCTAAATAATTCTACCACTTTCAAAAATTTCTGCAAGTCTCACTAGCTAAAAATGCTGTCTTGACACAAATGCAATCACACATGATTACCTAGGTTAACATTAGTCTCTTCTTCAGTCGGGTCTTAGGTTGCCTTTATTTATCTGCTGCTTCATTTCTCAAGACCCGTGTTTATATTCATGTCTGTTTCCTCCCTTTCCCCATCTGTTACGTAGACTAATATTATTATAATCACCTCTACTTTACTTTTCACCATTCTTTAGTGTTTACCATGCCACACTAACTCTGTTTACCATGCCACACTAACTCTGTTTTCTTTCTCTCCCCTTGAATGTAAAACTACATCTTTCTACCCCATCTCTTCTTCAGTCTTCCTTCATAAAAAAATTATTCCATCTATCCTTCATTCCTTCTGTTATGATTTTTATAATCATTCTTATAATTATAATTTTGTACAAGCTCATGGATGTTGCTCTATGGTATTCATTTGTAATCTGTTTATGTATAGTGGTCTTTTTTCCAATGCATTCTTAGTGTATTTTAATGTTAGAGCCCAGGTCCCCTCTAAAAATGGATAATAGCTGCAGGGCTAAAAATTAAACAAAATGTAATAAGTAAATAAATACGTTTTGGCATAGTAACAGTGAATGGCTTGAAGTTAAGTTTCCATACAGACAGTGGCAGAAGGCACTGGTGACCAGCAGTCAGTTATATATAGTCTCATTTTTGTGAGTGAAAATGCCTGCGTTTGTTAACAGCCCTGCCACTGGCCTGCTGAACTCAAGACAGCTCTCCATTAGCTGTAGCCCTAATTAGACAAATTAATTCTTTACAAATGAGGAATACCAGTACTAGTATGTGGTGACGTCATCACATTGTGGGACTGTGTTTTTTTTTTCTGACTGACAAGTTCCAGAATGGTAGCTATTCTTGGAGCCATGAGCATACAGTGACATGTGCAGAAGCTGGGCACACATATTTTCATATGTGATGTCTCCAGATGATGACCTCTTCCTGTTAGTAACTTCTTCACTTCTTTTTTTGAATGACAATTCACCTTGTCCTGACTGTCACCCCAGTTGGCAGTGTGATGGCATCAGAAGGATGAGATGTATAGGCTTATGCGTTCATAGGATCATAATAGGCAATTTCTTAGTAGACCATTAAGAACATGACCACTGTACATTCAGTTATTTGTTCTATCAATAAGGGCAAAAGGTGAAAGCCTGGGCAGTCTGGCGTTGGACAGCCAGTGGGGGGAACAAATGAGTCAGCAGGGTGAAATTTAGGGGTTTATAGGTGCATAAGTTCATATGTGCTTATTTTTAAATTTCTTAACATAGTTGTGATAGAATGAGGACAGGTGAGTCAGTGCAGGAATTCAGGTGAGAATAAAAGTCATTAGTGTAGGCATCTACTCTACCAGGTGTCCTAAAGCAAAACAGGACTCAAGTTTCATTAGGTCATCCGAGAGCCCTGGGAGACTGAACTAAAAGAAATCACTAAATAGTCTGGGATTGATGGTTGTAGCCTTGTGTTTATTTTTTCAGGGAAAATGTGACATCCTTGTGCTCAGATATGACCATGGAGGCTGAGACTGTAGGTTTGGAATAGAGAGGTGCTATATTACTGAGGATGAAGTCAGGGAAATTAGAGCCCCTGGTAGGACAGATCACTGGCTTAGGTATTGTTAACAAAGCTGATGACATTTTGTGAATATTTTTTTTGTTGGGGCTGTATGTTGATTAGTTTATTGATACATGGTTGAAATCACTGAGGAAAATCATATTAGGATCAACTGTTAGAAGATTATAGAAGTTGAAGTTATGGAATACCTGTGAAGTGAAGGATTTAGTGTAGAAAGTTTAACACGGGTTATGTCACAGCATGATGGAACAACGAGGCCCCCAAGTAAGGAGAAACAGGAGTAACGGGATACCTCTGAAGAAGAAATATGGACATGGGAAAGAAAAAAGATTTAATATGGTGCAATATTTCTGCAAAGGAGAAAGCACAACTAATTAATGCAAAAAAGCAGCACCAAAGATATTTGAAAAGAAATATAGGAAAACACATCAGGATATAACAAATTTTGCAATACAATAAAGAAGAAAACAAAGAGGGACAGTAGAAAAGGGGATTAATATTGGAGAAGTTAAAGAAATAGAAATTGAAGTTATGGATTACCTGCAAAGTGAAGGATTTAGTGTAGAAAACTCAGCTGTGGTAACATCACAGCATGATGGAACATTGAGTCCCCAAATTAAGGAGAAACCTACGTAGTTCAGTTGGAGCAAAGGAAGGAAAAGGAAACTGTGGCAACTCTGACACAGTTAATGTAGTGGAGTGATAGGCCAGTGAGTTCCCATGTGACAGAGCAACGGATGATGCAGGCTGCAGCTGAGGAGAATATGTCACAGGAAGATATTCTGGAACTTTCTGTAGAATGCCCGCAGGAAATAGAGAACAAAAAAAATCTGCCTTCAGTTTAGAAGATAATAATCTAAGTATATTTTATAAACAACAAACATCTTTATTAAATTATCACATATGACATAACCAATCTTACATTTATATAAATGAAAACAAACCATATTGACACAATTCCAGTTGCAAATATTATACATGACAAACCACATTGACACAATTGTAGTTGCAAACATTATATATCACTTATAATCTAGCCAGTCATTATCAGTCAAACATTACATAGCTTATTTAGATCCTGCTTTCTTTTAAACCTCTTCCCCCCATGCATGTACTGTTCCCACACTTCCCATTTTTCCTGTTATTTGCTCCTACCCTTTTCTGAAGATCCCAATTCCAGTTGTTTTATCTCTGTTACTATGTTCACTACTTCTAGCAAAGTTAGTTTAGACTTTGATTTCCAGTTTTTAGTAACCGATTTTTTGGCAGCCACCATAATTAGACTCAGCAAGGCCTTACTATGTCTAGGCAATTCTGATTCTGTATCACAGTGCAAAAAAATAATTTCCTTAGTCACACCAATTTACTCACCCAGTATCTCTGACAAAGCAGTCTTTTGGGAAACTTTAAAGTCTGCCAAGTCATTAAACTCCCAGAAAATATGTCCCCATCACACCTCCAACATTTGCTGTCCACCTGAGGAAAAATTCTTTGGTGTCTACTTGGGGTATAAAAATACCTATGTAAACACTTTCAAGTAAAGATCTTAAATCTTGTAGACTTTATTGCATATTTGTGAGACATACATATATTCCCCCATTGTTTCTTTGTGAATAGCTTATCCAATCTCTCTTCCCAATCCTTTCTAACCTCTCCCGATTGATTCTTATAGCTATCATGCAATATTTTATATGCTGTACTAATTTTTCCTTTTTTAATGGCAGCATTTGTTCTAGATTCTACTAAAAACTCTACCAGTGCTGGTCTTTCATTTAGGACCCCCCCCCTATTTCTTTCTTTTTGCCTATACTCTGATATCAGTCCTAGATAGGGAAGGCAATCTCTAACCTGAAGGCAAAATACATTTTTGGCATCTTCTGATTCTGTTAACCTTTCCCTGTGTAGTCATTTGCTCCCAGAACCTTGGTTCCTTTGCCAGTTTTCTCCCATAAATTACAACCCCCTCTTGCCTATTGTCTGTATCCCTAATTACAGTCATCCCTAGTGGCAGAATCTCCATTCTCCATTCCCATGTTGGCTTAGTTATTAGAATACTTTCTGCTACTTTATGAATATAATATTCTGTATGATTATTGTTATTCTCCTTAAAGATCTGCATCCGAATTTCTAGTCCCTTCTTGTTTATTCATCCCCCCCTTTTCATCATCATCCCTTTCCACTTTGAATTATAGTTTTCTGCTTGTGCAATGTATATGAGCCTTAACTGTGTTGCTCTGAAGTACCTCTTCAAATCGTGTAATCTCAATCCATCTTGTTCTATTGGAAGAATCAACTAATCCCACTTGACTCTTGTCATTTTACCCTCCCAGATAAAATCCTTCAGCTCTTTATTAATTGTTAACTACAACTTCTCTTCTGGTTGATAAAAATATGCCTGACCTGTGTATAAGACTTGTTCTTCTTCTTTCGGCTTTTCCTGGATATTGGTTGCCACAGTGGAACTCCGGTCCGCTAATGATTGGCAGTAGATTTTTACAGTGCCGAGGTGCCAGCCTGCCTCCCAACCTTCAACGAAGGTACGCCCATTCACGCATGTCTTTCGAACACCACTCGACCAAGGGGTCGACATGCAGACTCCACGCAGAACACGGTCCAGCCGTGAATCGAACGGGAGAACCTCTTGCTGTGAGGCGACAACACTACCACTGCACCACCGCGGCTTCAACCTGTGTATAAGACTAAAGGGACTAAAAACATTTTAACTACTTGTATCTTGTTATCGCTATCCATATAACAGAGCTTCCATTTTCTCATTTTTTGTATTATCTTTTGTTTAGACTCTTCCCACATATCCTTAGCTGCCACACTGGAATCATTTTTAATCCATACTCCTAAATACTTAATTTTATCATGTCCCCATAAATATGGATATTGCTGAACCAATTAGTTTGTGGGTACATAATTTCCCAGTATTGCTTTTGTTTTAGCTTCATTAATTTTGTATCTCAAAAAGATTTGAAACTATTTTTTTGCCATTCTTTCAGCCATTATAGACATAAACACTTTATAATCTTGGTTTAGTATTCAAATGGGCTTGTATGAAGCAGGAGCTTATGGATCGTAAGCTTGCTTGATATTAAGATCAATGAAAGAAATAGATTAGAAAAAGTCAATAAGACCCAAAATATTAAAAGTCTGATAAAACAAATGAACGCAGTAATCAGGACTATTTACAGAAATTCATGTGACATAACAGAAATAAATAGGATGTATTACTGTGCAGCTAATTTAATAACAGATAAAGTCTTGCCACAAAAATACAGAGCAGTAAGGGAAAGGAAGGGAAAAACTGAAATGCTATCAGTGAAGCATCAAACAGAAAACTTTAAAGCAGCTAAGACAAGAAGCGTCATTGTTAGAAGAGTATACAGGAAGAACAGATCAACAAAACTTCTTATCAAGATAGATGTGATAAAAACAACACACAGTATTAGAAGAGACAAGGATCTGTCATACACTATTGTAAATAATGAACTAAAGATATCACCATGGGCAGCAAAACTTAGAAAACATGCAGATAAATATAAAGGAAAAGTACAAAATAAGCAATTCATTAATGACCCATAAACGTTTTATAGTAAATTAGGAAACAAAGTAAAAGGAATAGAAACACCACTAAAAATGAAGAAATAGACAACTTTTGGAAAAATATCTATGAAGATACACTGGAAAATATTAGGTACAATTTAACACCATAATAATGGGCGATTTCAACTACCCCACCATTAACTGGGAAAACTACTCATGTTCCAACTCTTTTGCTCAATGTTTTCTGGAATTCATAAATTCCAACGCCTTGGGTCAGCTTATCCACACCCCCACCAAGGGCAGCGATATCCTAGACCTGGTCATTACCAACACAGGCAACCGGTGTTCCACACCAGAGGTAAATTCCTCATTGGTCAGATCTGACCACAAGCTAATCACCCTAGACATCCACACCCCCCACCTCCCATTAGAGAAACCGCCATAAAAAATGTCTCCAAAGCCAACTTCACGCTTCTTAAGACAGAAGTGGAAAACTTCACAACATTCATGCAGATGGACAATAGAGCTATGACTGCTGAATCCTACACAAATGCACTTTATAAGCACTTACACAAGTGCATGGATCGTGCAATCCCTAACAGAACCAAGATGCTATCCTCCAAAAAAAGGAAGCCAGTCTGGTGGTCCCCTGCCATAAACAAACTCTACAACAGAAGAAAGAAACTGTTGCAAAAAAGGGTAAAATCCCATGACTGGAGGAATTCCCTGGTCAGCCTCAGTAAAAAGCTGAGATCCTCCAAAGCTAGTTACAAAAACAAAATCGCCACTGATTCTAAAGTCAACCACAAAGCATTCTATAGCTATGTGAAGAATCTCAATGGCGACACTCAGATCTGCTCTGAGTTACTGCACAATGGCACTAAATATACAGAGCCAGCTGATAATTGCCAACATCCTGGCAGATAGGTTCAGTGCTAACTTTACCCCCCTCTCACTCCCTAAAGGGCCCATTTCTATACTGGAAGAATGCAAAGTTCCTGTAATCACGGCTGCACAGGTAAAAACCACACTCTCCAAAGCCAAGAACACAGCATCCATGGGACCTGACAACATCCCAGCTTGCTTTCTACATGAACTACAGAATGAACTGGCACCCCACCTAAGTACCATGTTCAATCATAGCCTCACCTCAGGCTTTCTGTCCACTGAATGGCACACAGCGACGGTTATCCCACTTCACAAAGGGGGAACCACTGCGGAACCCGGGAACTACCACCCCATTAGCCTGACGAGCCTGGTCTGCAAGGCTATGGAATGTATCATCATGGAACTTATAAACGATGACATTGGTAATCTCCAAACTCTGGACCCCACCCAGTTTGGGTTTGTAAAAGGCAGATCATGTCTCCTAAACCTGATAGACTTCTTTGAAATGGTCACCAAAGCTGTAGATGAGTGTAAGGTGGTTCACACAGCCTATCTAGATTTTGCCAAGGCTTTCGACACCATCCTCCATTCTGGAATTATAGATAAACTGACTAAACTAGGTATATATCCCTATGTCACAAGATGGGTTGCCAACTGGCTCATTGACAGAACCCACACTGTGAAAGTAGCAGACTCCAAATCTGACTTCAGACCAGTGACAAGTGGAGTACCACAGGGTTCAGTCCTGGGTCCTCTTCTGTTTAGTATCTACTTCTCTGAAGTACAGGCTAACACAGAAGGTCTTTGGCTAATGAAGTTTGCAGATGACTGCAAACTAGGAGCCATAATCAAAACTCCTAACGATGTGGACATCCCACAAAAGGGCCTCACTGAGACAGATGCCTGGTGTCAAAGCCATGGCTTCAAGCTCAATGCCAAAAAGTGCATTGTCATCTCTTTTGGTAAAAACTCTGTACCCATGAACTACCACATAGGCGGTAGTCTACTTAACACCAAAAGTGTGATAAGAGACCTTGGGACACAGGTGGACAGTAGTCTCTCCTTTGATAATCACATCTCCACAGTAGTCAGGAATCCTTCTACATGGCACACCTCATCACAAAAGGTTTCTCATCCAGGAAAAAAGAGGTCATTGTTCCCCTCTACTCGTCACTCATTAGACCTATTATAGAATACAGTGCCCCTTTTGGTATGTACCTCACAAGACATCTACAACTGGAAAGGCCACAGAAATACCTCACAAAGAGGATTACTGGCGTCAAACAGATGCCCTACGCAGACCGTCTCAAAAAACTCCAGCTTTACTCCGTCGCATATCGCATACTCAGAGGCGATCTCTGCCTAACATACAAAGCTATGTCAAACCCAGAGCTCTTGAATATGCTCCACTTAAAGAAATCCCAATCCCTCCGAGCTACACGTTCTAGGGACCTAAACCTTGTCACCACAATAAAGAGAACATGCTGGAGGGATAGAGTTCTGTTCCAGAGACTTCCCATACTATGGAACAAACTACCTGTATATCAAACTAAGCTCCTCATTAGCACTCTTCAAGAAAAATCTTGATGATTGGATGGGAGATAGGAAATTCAGTCCGGGGATCACTTCTGTGGCTTGCTCGACAGGGGCACAGGAAAATAATTTTCTTGAGTGGCAAAAGCCAGGGTACCTTTTTGGCTAGGCTTATATAGGCCCTAGGGCCAATAGCCTAGTACTTACCTATGAAACTAAAACCTATAAGACTCTGTGGAACATAACAAAGATGAGGAAAGGATAAAAGAAGTAAAAGAAACAGTAAGAAGTTCAAATGTACAGGATAGGAAATGGGATGAAGTAACAACAACATAAATTGAAACAAAATTAAGAAAAGCTCCTAAATGGAAAACCCCTGACTGCTGGCCAAAAGTATTGACATCTTTACATAAAAATTTAGCAATGAGTAAGAACTAATTATATGTGCATCCCGAACAGACACCAGCCTTGTTAACAACAGGAAAAATGATACTATTGCTTAAGAGTGAACCTGCAAGCTTCCCTAAAAACTATAGAACATTAACTTGCCTTCCAACAATATATGAACTATAAACTTGAATTCATGCCAAGAGATTTTATCGTCATTTATAAGAAAATTCAGTCATGGCAATAGAACAAAATGTAACAAAAGAAAGTCATACAGAACAAAGAATAATTTGTTATTAAATAAAGTCATAATGAAGAATTGTGAAAAGGGAAAAAAATCTAAGTATGGCATGGATAGATTATAAAAAAATATTTGATAGAATGCCACATTCATGGATAAAGGAATGCTTACAGATGTTACAAGAAGATACATCCTACATTGATCAATTACTTTAGAGTGACCATGAAACAGTGACAAATGACTTTGCAGATAAGCCATGATAAAGAACAAATTATTATCCTATGGGATAAAATGTCAAAGGAGAATGTTCCAGGGTGACTCTGTCACTGCTGCTCTTTTGTCTTGCCCTTAGGTTAAGCTGTCTACTAAACAGCTTAGGTCACAGTTACAATCTGGCTCTCAGAAAACAACGAAGTGTAAACACTTTTTGCCGTCTTTTTGTGTATGATTTAAAACTCTATAGATCATCTGATGAAGATCTGAAAGCATGACTGTAAGTGGTCAAAACTTTCTCAAGTGATATAAGAATGTCTTTTGGTCTAGATAAATGTGCAAAAGCAACATTTAAAGCAAGAAAGCTATCTCACCAAGAAAATATCAGTCTGAGTCCGGAATGTGATATAAAGGAACTTGAGCAGGATGTAGTGTATAAATATTTGAGAACTGATGAATGACTGACAATAAAGCATGAACAAGTGCAAACAAAACTCAGTAAGGAATATTGTAGAACACTAAAATTAATAATGAAAACAGCCCTGACATTTAATGACAAAGTATATAAGCCAATTTGCTCTTCCTGTTCTAAGTTACAGCTTTGGGATGACTGACTGTCCCAAAAGGTATCAGGATCATTTGGACAGGAAAACAAGAAAAATGCTTCATGCTTATCACATGATATATAAATATCAATGTATACCTTGATTATGTATTCCTTGGTCTGAAGGAGTTATGGGCCTCTTCAAAATTGATAACATGTATAGATATGCAGTTGTAGGACTGCATACGTATCTGCTGACTTCACAAGATCCAAACAGTAAAAGTTTTAAAACATGAGGAGAGCAAGTCTAAGATGACTTCCTGCTTAATTTAGCAGAAGCATATCAATGTCAACTGGGAATGGAAATGAAACCAGAGGTAGACAAAAATCAGTCAGCAAGAGAATGCGCCAGAAAACAAAAGAAAGAATATAAGAAGGATCAGATGAGAAGGCAAGAAATGTGGGGAAGGCATAAATGTAGTTGCAAGTCCAGAAAACTCCTGGAACAACCTCCTGTCTATCAGGATCTGATGCAGGAATGGTTAAGGAGAGGTGCATTTAAACCAAAAGATGAAAGGTTAATATTGTCGCCACAGAATAGTGAACTATGTATGCGTTGATTTACAAAGTCCATTGAACATGTGGGAGAAACAGACAAATGCAGGTTTTGTAAAACAGAATAGGAAACAATCGCATATCTTGTTGCTGGGTGTGAATGCAAAGGGCCTGTATACTGAAAGGCATAAATGTTCTTCGTTCCACATTGCTGCAGTCCTATTGGGTAGTCCGCGCTGTAGTGTGGCCCGAATACCAGAGTATGGCTGGCGTCGGGTCGTCAGGGCGCATTGGCGTCAATGCGTCCAGGCGTCAGGGGTATGGCCGACCGACGCATCATCATCTTTTTTTGCATGGTCCGATGCAGAAGCAGTTTTTTTTTGTGAGGGGTGCGGTTCTGAAATATTTTTCGAGCGGGTTTCACCGAATCAGATAGGTTTAAGTACCCGGTTGAGATTTTTTTTTTTTCTTGCCTCAGTACTGTTACAGGATGTGCTCTTCCAGGAGGTAGGCTGAGGGTCCTTCTCCTCTCACTGCTCTTCCCTCTCTTCCCTCAGTTGGTCTTCAGTTCTCTCCTTCTCTTGCCACTTTCTTTGTTCAGTGCCCTTAGCTTCATATGCTTTCCTTGGCAGAAGATTGCTTCTCTATGAAAGAGGGTTCAAAATGGCAAGAAGAAGAGATGGCCTCAATGAGAGGTGATTTGATGCCTTGGGGTGGTGTCTCGGGGCACCGAGTTTGATAATTTTCTAAGATTTACAGGAGTATTTCCAGGTCTTCTGCTCTGATGTGGGAGAATCCTCCTACATCTGATGTGATCTGAGGGATGATTCGCTTTCCAATTGACTCTACTTCTCATGAGGATTTCTTTTACATGGCAGGCGGGATTAATTTGAAATGGGAATGCCAGCTTAGAAGGATCTGATTAAAAGGCTAGGGAGGCTTTTTTATTTTTTTCTAGCATAGGCCAACCATGCATAAGCCTGTGTTGCCTGTGTGAAGATGAGATGAGATTCTTTGCCTCCCACCACTTCCCTGATTCTCCTGCTCCTGCTCCTGTTGGGAGCCACATAGCTCGCCAAGTATCTTTTTAGTTCAGAGTCCATTTACCTGGGCTTAGGAGGGAGGAATAGCTCCTACCTCTGTTATAGCCTCTGTATGGTCTGTGGTTCCCTGTTCCCAAAGAGAGCTTTTGGAGGAGAGGGATGGGAAGAATGGTATGCTTCTGTAACCTTAGCCACCTGAGGCGTTGAATTGTCAGTTTCACATTATTAAATATCAAAATAATATCAAAAATTCTACAAGAACAACTCTATGGATGCTTTGGCCCGGAAGGTATTGAGTGTGTTGAGTGCTGGATTTAGTTGTGTGTCGTGTCAGTGAAGTTAATTGTCTTTGCAATGTGGTTTTGATGCTGTTGAGGCCTCCCAGAGGGGTGGCTGCCACTGGATTTATCTATCCTCACACTTATCTGGACATTCCCAAGTTCAAGATGTTGGCGTCCAGTTAAAGCTACTCAGAAGATTCAAAATTATCAAATATCCTGCGCGGACGACTGCCTGATTCTGGCTCAAGAGGAAGACCTTCTACACAGCATCTGGAATATGTTATAGCAGTGCTAAGATGCCTAGGGTATTCTATTGAACGAAAAAGTCCAGTCTAGTACCCTCTCAAGAAGACATGTGCTTGGGTGTGAGACTGAATACAGCAGCAGATGGCCTTTTTAACCCCGGACAACAAAAAAAGTCTATCACTTGCACTTCCATCAACTATCTCATCAGTCCGTGCTGACTGCGAGACAGTCCCTTCAGCATTAGGGTTCATGGCATCTTGTATTCTGGTGCCTTCCCAATACCAAACTGCATATGAGAAGCACAATGGTATCTCAAAAATGTATGGACACAGCACTGCCAGGCAAATAATACCTTGCCTTCAAAAGAATTTTTGTGGTGGGCTCAGAATGTCACCCAAACAAGGGACTCTCTGTGACCCGGCTCTGAATGGAAAGAAGTGGGATACAAGACAAGTGGCCTGCCGAACTACAGCATCACACATATCAACATGAAGGAGAGCAGTCCAGTTTTAATTAATTAAATGGCTTTCAGTTTACTTCTCCAGGGCAGGTGTTGATTCTAACAGACAACACAACTGTCATGTGGTACATCAACAAGCAAGGAAGAGATTTTTATTTTGGAGTACAAAAAGAATTTGAGATTTCTGAGCCCTAATTTTGTGGTGCTCTTCAATACTTACTGATTGGTTATTGGAAAAGGTTTGTCCTTCTCTTCCATTAAGATTCATGCTGCAGCAATTTCAGCATCCTTTGTTCAAGCAGTTTCTTAGGGGCAAAGAATATAAGACCCCTGCTTTTCTGTTTATTATCTCTGCAAGAAGGGTGTCTGAGTTGCAGGCCCTTATGGCAGTAGAGCCCCTTTTGATTTTCCATAAGGATAGGACTTTTTATGCCCCCCCAAAATAAGAGGAAAGATTTTTGCACTTTTTAGATGTACAGGCAATTGCGTTATTATTTAAGCAGGACTAAGGATTTTAGCAAAACAAAGGTGGATTGGGAGCATTGCATTTGTTGCATTTTTTGTTTTCAGAGGAGATTCCAGTTGGGATTAGGCCTCATTCCACCATTCCACTAGGGCACACGCCAGCAACACTCTTGGGGGGGGGTGGCAACTAAGGATATTTTGGTTTTGCAGCTGTTTTTGCAGGCATGTTGTGTCAGCTCCTACTTCTTTATGATTTGCCAGCCTCTTACCTCTGCTTTGGGATTCTACCAAACGAAGAACATAGTACAGTTTGGACTGCAGCAATGTGGATCCTCGAACATCTACATTTATGGTAGGTACAAAACTGTACTTTATGTGGCAAGACTGTTGCACTGGGGTTGTGCAAACATTATAATACTGACGTAGCTGAGAAGCATTGGAAACATGAACCACAAAACATTATAGAGAATGATGAAAGATCACATAGGGTCACCTATTACCAACAGTTCAAAAAATAAATGTGAGAAAAACAGATATAGTACTCCATAAAAAGAAAACAAAATTAGCATTTATCTTTGAAATTGCTACACCTAGTGATTACGGTGTCTTATGTACAGAGAAACACAAAATCATAATATATCAGGATCTGCATGCAAAATGAGGGCAATGTGGAAGAAGGTTTCCAAGACATTAACAGTAGTAGTAGGAGCAATGGGCCTCATAAAAAATAATTTACAGTTGTATTTATATATACTACCAGTACTTGTAAGTCCATATGAAATGCAGAATGAGTCATTTCTGGGCACATTGTGGGTGCTGTGAATAGCACTTTTGGCTAACATCAAAGACTGAAACAATACCAATTTCGCAAACTTTAATCATACTTTGACTTAGGAATGGGGTCCATTCCTGTCATGGTATTAGAAACCCAAAAGACTAAGAGAAACTAAACTGAGTAAAAAAGGGAGTGTTTCCACAACATATGAATCAGGTTTCAGTAATGCTGAAGGATCAGGATGCCTTAAGGTTGGGCATTTACTTGTTCAGAGTCCTAGCTTTGAGCAGTGTTAGCTTTATACAGACCTGACATGAATTTAATAATTCTGAAGTTCTAGAAGTCTGACTGTGCCTAAAAGAGGCAATACGGGGGTAGGGAGTATTTATCCACCAAGCAAAAGCCCTGCAGGGGGAGGTGCAGGTCATTCCTGGTGAAAGATGCCATCTCCTCCATAGTTGGCATACCAGAGTCCCTTGGAATGACATCTGTTACAAAGCCAGTTGTTGACAGGGGTCCAGGGAAGTAAATAGTGTGGGAAGAATAGCCAGGGAATTGTTATGGCTAGGCTTGTATAGGTCCTAGGGCTGATAGCCTCATACCAACCTATGAACCTATGAACCTATGAGATGAATTACTTTTTGCTTCTGTTGTAGCATCATTTGCAGTGGTGGCAAGATGCTGTTCAAGGTCAATTTCTTCTCAGACTCTGTCACATGAATAGAGAGCTTGACCATGTCTTCTTTTTCGCCCTTAGGGCGGAGCATCTAAAGGTGGTCACATCCACAATGGGCAATGATCAGACTGTATATGTAATTGGGGGGGGGCAGGTATTTTAAGGACCCTAGTGATATTACAAAGTCTAATGCTTGAGAAATGGCTGACCATCACTCTATCCTTGGTTAACCTGCTGAGTGGGCTGTTTCTGCATCTGACAGCTGAGTCACTTATGATTAAGATATTATCTTGAGTGGTAACATGCTGTGATGGGCTTAGTGGCTTAGGTATGAAGCACTGATTTGTTAAGTTGTTTGAGAAGAGAAAATAGAGGATGTAGGTATATTTGTAGCATATTCAGAAACAGCGGATACAGGTGTAGTAAGTGCAATATGAACCTGTTACTGAAATCTGGTTCTGCTAGTATTGTACATATGAAGCTTAAGAAGCGATATCTTCTGTAACTCACCATCATTGGGCTTTGTGTTAGTGTTAGATAGCAGTGGGATAGGAGTATGTTGTTCTCTGACAACACTGATAGAGTGTTGCCCTCCAGATTGAATAAGTATTTATCCCACTCACAAGTAAATTTTATGTTAGGTAGCTGTAAATGGCTGTCAGTGTACATAAGGCAAGTTCTACACTGCTTCAAGATGTCTAGTGCTAGCAGGCTAGCAACATATGAAGTAAGGATATTCTGTGACTTCACAGTGATAGAAATCTGGGATTTGAAGGAAGAAGACAGATGAAGCTGTACTCCACATAAATGGCAGACCACAGTACAACCATATAGGATACCGGGCTTCCTATGGTAGAGGGTAAACTAAAGTATGACTGTGTAGCATATAGAATTTCCTACAGGGTGGAGGAGTCCACAACAAATGGCTAGCTGAAAGGCTGTGCGCATAAACCCAGTACATGCTCAGCTAATCTATGAACCTATAAAACAGTGCAATAAAGAGTTTTGATAGCAAAATGCCAGGAACAATGCAACAATACATTGCAACACAGGGCAGCTCAGCAGAACCAGCACAGTATATTAGAACGTCACAACATTGTATTACACAGCACAGTATTGTATAGACACTATAACATGCAGGCTTGCATTCTACTGCACAGTATACCAGAGCATCTCATCAAGCAGGCGCAGGCACTACTGCACAATATACCAAATTATCTCAACAAGCAGGCGCAGGGACTACGGCACAATATACCAAATTATCTCAACAAGCAGGCTCAGGCACTACTGCACAATATACCAAATTATCTCAAGAAGCAGGCTCAGGCACTACTGCACAATATACCAAATTATCTCAACAAGCAGGCTCAGGCACTACTGCATAATATACCAAATTATCTCATCAAGCAGGCGCAGGCACTACTGCACAATATACCAAATTATCTCATCAAGCAGGCGCAGGCACTACTGCACAATATACCAAATTATCTCAACAAGCAGGCGCAGGGACTACTGCACAATATACCAAATTATCTCAAGAAGCAGGCTCAGGCACTACTGCACAATATACCAAATTATCTCAACAAGCAGGCTCAGGCACTACTGCACAATATACCAAATTATCTCAACAAGCAGGCTCAGGCACTACTGCATAATATACCAAATTATCTCATCAAGCAGGCGCAGGCACTACTGCATAATATACCAAATTATCTCATCAAGCAGGCGCAGGCACTACTGCACAATATACCAAATTATCTCAACAAACAGGCTCAGGCACTACTGCACAATATACCAAATTATCTCAACAAGCAGGCTCAGGCACTACTGCACAATATACCAAATTATCTCATCAAGCAGGCTCATGCACTACTGCACAATATACCAAATTATCTCATCAAGCAGGCTCAGGCACTACTGCACAATATACCAAATTATCTCATCAAGCAGGCTCATGCACTACTGCATAATATACCAAAGAATGTCATCAAGCAGTATCAGGCACTTCTGCACAATATATCAAAGAATGTCATCAAGCAGTATCAGGCACTACTACACAATATACCAAAGCATCACAACCAGCGGGCCCGGGTAACTTTGCACAATATACCAAAACATCACAACAAGCACGCTGAGGTACCTCTGCACAATATACCAAAACATCACAACAAGCAAGCTCGTCAGTCACATCACAATAACCAACGTATCACAGTGAGCATGCTTGGGTGCCACAACAAGGAGGTGATATGCATTACATTGCAACATAACAAAGAGCTATATAAAGTATGTGATACAACACTTTACGAGAATGTCACAGTAATCTGTATGTCACAGCACACTTTAACAGAATGGCAGCATTGATTTACACATTATAATACAGTACAACACTGCACAATGTGCACGACCTAGTGCAGAGCTGTGGCAGACCCAGATTTATGAGGAATTTATTTTTATCTTTTTTTTAAATTTTGTTGAGGTTTAGACAAGAAGGTACTTAAATTCTCACAGTAGCTGCTATATAGAGCAACTTGGAGAAGGTTAGCACAGTAAAGCACAAGAACATGCAATGTATAAAGATTTAAAAATAGCAAGGTCAAGAGCAACAACTGTTTGAAACACTTGCTAAACACAATATAGCAACTAGATGCCTTGAACAGTAGCAGTTTCTTGTCCTTTCACTTGAGAAAAAACATCTACAACAATTTAAAATGGAAATTCGCCAAGAGGAGTAACTAAAGTCACAACAATAAAAAACAGTAAAAAGTTACTTCTCTGCTTTACTGGGCCTGGTTCATCATCATCAACCCACATTTTCCCATTTCTGCATGGGGTCAGGGTGTTTTATTAACTGTCACCCCATCTCTCAATTCAGAGTCACTCCCCTTCCTTCTTCGAGAGTCATGCCTGACTGTCTTGGGTCATCTCTCACACAATCCATCCATTTCTTGGCTAGATGTCTTCATCTCCTCCTGCATTCTTCCTGTTTTTCATGTACCTCATTTATCTGATTATCTTCTGCTCTCCTCTGCATGTGTCCAAACCACTGTAAGCTGTTCTACTTGACCTTCTGTGCAAATTGACTACTTCGGCTTCTGCTCATCTGTTTCCAGTTCTTTGCTTGTTCCTCAGTGCATTCCTTTCTGTCCATCTCATGCACTCCATCACAGTTACCACTGCACAATGATTTGCTCAGCTGCTCTGCCTTCACAGCCAGGTTTTCTGTGCCTTACAGAAATACTGGTCACACCTCTGTTTTGTACACTTTACTCTTCAGCTTCTTTGGCATTCTTCTGATATAAACTCCCCTGACACTTTGTGCAAGTTGGCTGTAGCTCCTCTGCGCATGTCTATATATATATATATATATATCTATATCTATATAGACGTATCTATCTATCTATCTATCTATCTATCTATCTATCTATCTATCTATCTATCTATCTACACACCCTGCAATAGACTGGCTTCTTTTTCTTTATGACTTCTGTGCTTGAGTAACAGGATAGGCCTTGGCTCTTCCAGGACCATACAAATTGCATAAAGCAGGTAATCAGACAATTAATTATTTAGAAAGAGAAAAGAACATATATATATATATATATATATATATATATATATATATATATATATATAGATTAGAGAGAGAGGTATAGATATATATTCAGAGAGATTGCATTTAACATTGCTTTTGTGATTTAAGTCAAGGCTGAAAATGGTCTGGTAGGAATCAGTTAATTTACCTTTTTTAACAAAAATAAATAAGCATATAGGCCTTTTTGTATGGCAGAATACAGCTTGCATTGTATTTTGCAGAATGTGTATCTTTCAAGGGCATGGACTGTGAGGTTTTTAGGGCATTTATCAAAGACTAACAACTGTTTTTGACAGTTTATGAATCTAAACAGTCACTGTGAGTCTTTTAAGATGAGTAGCATTTCTTAACATGCAATATTAGCTTCAGTTTCCTAGCAAGAATGTGTTTTGTTTTCTAGGACACGTTAGCATTACTCTGAAAAATTTACTGCAGTTATTTAATGTCTATAGTAATTATAACAAATAAACACAGGAACTGGACTTATGCTTTCTAGTTTTAGATCAGAATTAAGATTCTTGGCGCAGTTCATTCAAAGCATAAAGCATTTCAAAGTACTTTGTAAGTGACTCATCTGAGCAGGAAATCATTACTAACGTATCCTACAGACAAATGCACTTCCTGATTTCCATGCCTAACTCAATTGTCTGTGTAAACCAAACAGATATAAGTAGTCTAATACTTTAAAAAAAGGATGTACTGTAGTTAAATCTATTGAACAAAGTTTTCCCCTGGAACAGTCCTTGCATATTTGGCTGGCACAGTTCCAGCTGTTTTGGTTATATTTATAACTGAATAACTCCATTTCTGTACTTCACTTTGGTACCGTGAACTCATGCTTTAGCATTATGTTTTTACTTATAGTCTTAGGATAGTTTTTTTTTGTTTATTTGTTAACTGGCAAATTCTATTAAGCCAGTGCTTGATGCATCCATTTTCAGTTATTGTCTTACACTCACTCTGAGCCCATTTGATTAATCCAAACTGTGTTAATTATGCATTTCTTGGAATTGGTTCCCTGATGCTCATGACTGCCTTTAATTTCAAAGGTAAGGCATGACCTCTGAAATTGGGCTGCACCCAGTACTTATCCTGCAGCATGATATTTCTGGAATTCCACATAACATTAATACACTGGTTGACCTACACTTATGGGCTGCTTCCTGTACGTAGCCTGTGGTATGATGTTTCTGGAATTCCACAGAACACTAATATACTCGCTGATCTACACTTATAAACTGCATCCTGTATGTATCTTGTGATATGATGTTTCTGGAATTCCACAGAATACTAATACACTCACTGACCTATACTTCTGGGCTGCATCCTGTACTTATCCTGCCACATGATGTTTCTAGAATCCCACAGGACACTAATACATTGTCTGACCTACAGGTCACTGCTGGTAGAGTACTTCTAGCTTTTTTGAAGCTTAACTTCTGGTAATTTTATGTTCCCATCTTGACTGTGTGCCTCCACTCTTCTCGACTGTATTTCATCACTTCAGCCATGGATCTTAATATGGGTGTCCAAGTACCAAAAAGTGAGACACAGTTCTACAGGAGGAGATGCAGTTCTGAGATTACTTGTTCGTTCTCCCCACTATGGACTTTTGGAGCTTGTGTTCATTCTAAAGTTAATGGCTTGACACTGAGGGAACTTTTGAATATGGGCTATTGGCCAGGTTTGTAATTTTCTGCAGTGTGATTACCTGATACTTACCTAGAGACTGCTGAACCTATTGAAAATGGCCCAAAGATATTAGGAGCGATAGGTAAGGAAATAAGCCCCAGTGGATGTATAA
The DNA here is from genome assembly GCF_019279795.1 of Protopterus annectens. Lineage (NCBI taxonomy): Eukaryota > Metazoa > Chordata > Ceratodontiformes > Protopteridae > Protopterus > Protopterus annectens. Next base: position 469,967,917 of record NC_056749.1, on the reverse strand, counting down.
TCTGTAATAAACCATTTTTAAAGAACCTTTGCCTACTGAAATGAGCAATGGTCCTTTTGATTTCCAGCCGCATCCTTCATATAGTAGAGTTCCTGCATGGAATGCATTTCTCCCACATCTCTGATGGAAGATAACACTGATTTGTACAGTCAATATTTGTTTTTCTGTGTACTGCAAGGTGACCAGGTCAATGTTCTCATCAGCCAATGCTAAATAAATGGGCCTTGCAGTTTCTTTAAAAAAAGAATTGCTGTACTAAACAGTATACCTTGCACATACATGCACACACATCTATGCATGCACACACTTACACACAAAGCAGACATGTTTCCTTAACTGAACTGTGCTGCATCAGGGGACCTCACTATGACCAGATTACCACCTAGGAAACCTTGTTATTTTGCACAGCTGCATTCTATTAAAAGTGTGAGAAAAAAAAAGAAAAACAAACTCAGCCATTACTAAAACTACAGATGCCACTATGTACTTGCTGAAGAAACTCCACAGAAAGCAATACTATATATTGAAATAAACTTTTTTTTAAATAAATCAATACACACAGACAAATGTTTTGGGTCTTTACCTTTTCACTTTTTCATATAAAATAAAACTTCTTGAGGCAGTATTTGTAAGTAAACGTTGGCCTGAAAAATAACTCCGAGGGTAATCTGTAAGAAAGTTAAATGAATAAATAAAATTACAAATAATGACCAGTGTTTTAGCTAGCCAAGTTATACCTATTATTTAGTCCACAGTCCTAACAGGCTTATAAATTAATTTACCAGTCAGTTTCTTATTTTCATACGCATCATTATACCCAGGCCTTATTTTTAGTAAGAACTTACAAACACTGACATTTGAATCTGCATAAATTACTTGTATATTTACAAGCAGTTCCAATGAAATTTTTTTTATCAGGTGACATTTTGACAAGCAGTCTGGCTGGCAGACAGCCTCAATATTTTCTTAAATGCATTTTGTAAAACCATCTGTTGATAATATACCCAGATAGTTATATGACAGCATTAAAGGTAGTTGTGCTGAACTTTAAATTGAAATGCAAATATACATAGTTAGTAATCAGATTAATTAAAATTAAAAAAAAAAAAAATATATATATATATATATATATATATATATATATATATATATATATATATATATATGTATATGGACTTTGAAAAAGTGTACTAGTAGGATACAGTTCCTTAGGATCCAGAAAGGATCCTCACTTACCCTATAAATTGTCTACAGGGGATAGGTCAATTTGGACGGTTATTAAAGGCAATTCAGATACAACTATGGCTGCAATGGAAAAGGCCTGATTATTGGCTCATTAGTATATCATTTAATCACTCTCTAGTGGCCCAAGCATCAAGTGGGCAAAGGCACCCCCTTACACTGGCACACGCACACACACACACACACACACACACACACACACACACACACACACACACACACACACACACAACAGACTTATCTGCACCATGACTGCTTTTATAGGATTGAATGGTTGACTGCCATCTTTTGACAGCATTTACTTTTTCCTTGAACTGTGGAAGTTTAACTTGGTAGCATAAACTGGGAATTGCTGGCATTTCTGGGGCAGAGCACATGGTTAATTAACATTAGCCACTCTCCAAAATTACCACATTAGTATGCAGCTGTACCAGCGGGACCATACTCTATCTTGAGGCTTATGCTAACAGGAAACCTCAACAACAGGGCAGTCTATGAAGTAGAAAGGCTTAATGTGGGTGGAACATCACCATGTTAAATCTTCCCTCTTACAGTAAGCCTTTCTACAGTCCCAGAGAATGCGTCTTATCTGAAAGTGCTCAGCAGTAGCACGAACATTCAGAAATGGTGTTGTATGAAAAACTACTCCAAACTGTTCGAGGTCTAACACTTATAATAGCTGAAAAAAGTGTCAGATGGGGGGAACTGAGCTGTGCTCTTCTGCTACTGTTCCCTATCGTAATCTTTGATAGCCTGAGAAGAATCACTCTCAGTGAAGGCATGCGAAATTTAAAACAAATATTTTGTCTGCAGATCTGTTTTCTAGGCTGTCTTGAAAACATGCTACATGTTTATTCATGTTTTTGTTTTCTACCTCTAGAGTATGTTATGCTTGCTTGCATTTATTTTCCAGCTGCTGGGTTTAATTTTAATTTTTTATTTTGGCTCATGTGAGCATGGCAAACAGCATTATGTTTCTTTCCAATACTCAGCATGGTTTCAGACCAAACCATAGCACCACCACTGCCTTACTCTCCTTTACTAACACTATCCTTCAGCATAAAAACAATGGCTATCTCTCCTCTGCTACTTTCCTAGACCTATCTAAAGCATTTGACATGGTCCCACACAAACAACTTATCTCTGTCCTCAATAACCTATCCTTCTCACAATCGGTCACCAACTGGTTTCAGAGTTACCTGTCTGACCGCCAACAATCTGTTGTATGGCAGAATGACATATCTCCCCAACTACCTGTCTCCATAGGGGTTCCCCAAGGATCCATCCTTGGACCCCTACTCTTCTCTGTTTACACCAATAATCTAGCCTCTGCCACCAAACATGGCACACTCATACAATACGCAGATAACTCAACCAACATCTGCTCAGCCCAGTCCCTACCCAAACTGCAAAATGTCACACAGGAAGCCTTTTCCTCTGTTAAAACTTGGTTATCCGATGCCCAATTAATACTCAACCCAAACAAAACTAAACTACTCATCTTCCAACCCACCAAACATACTCAAAACAACTCTCACTTTAACATCACAGCAAAAGACAACACCACTATATACCCAACCGGACACACCAAATTGCTAGGAGTGGAAATAGACAATAAACTAAAATTTGACATTCACATATCCATGACCATAAAAAAAGTCCACAAAAAACTAGGAGCGCTATACAGAAATAAGCAACTTCTCACCAAAGCAGCAAAGATTTCAATAGCAAATTCCCACCTTATCTCCACCCTACTTTATGCCTCTCCAATATATACCAACCTAAGACAATGCGATCTAAACAAGCTAGAGACCTGCTACAACAAAATTGTCAAATTCGCCACAGGGGCATCCTACCGTAGTCACCACTGTCTCCCACTTTCTGAACTGGGCTGGCTTGAACTCCCTCACCTCCTTCAATGGTATCAACTCTCACTCACCCACAAACTAGTAAACCATCCACTAAATGTCCCATCCCTCCAGAATCTACTCCAACCCTATCGCACCACCAGACCACTAAGATCCAACAACAAAAATTACTTGCAGATCACTAAAGCCAATAACTCTGCTGGTGAAGCACTATTCTCTTGCACCATAGCCAAATTATGGAACTCCCTCCCACCCACAATTACCTCCATACCATCATGCACCCACTTCAAAACTTTACTAAAAGCGCACCTAAAAACATGCTCGCTATGCCCTTGCAACTCCCACTCTAATATCACCCACCCCATCCAAACACTACCTTTCTTTCCACTCCACTAACTACCTTGATTATAGAAAGCTCAGATACTCATAAGCCAGTACTTATTATACAGCAGGAACTTCTTCTTGTAATATTTGTTAATGTCTGTTATGTACTTCACAGATAAAGATTCTAGTTGTCTACTGATGTACTATGGTCTTCATCTGTAAATATGTTGTAAGTAATTGCTGTGTAAATTGTTAATCGCTATGTAATCCAATGTAACTACTATCTGTTTATTTTAACTGTGGAGCTTTTCTCCCCAGACCTCCACTGAAAATGGACCTATGTCCAGTCGGACACTCCCGGTCAACAAATATAAATAAATGAATAAATAAATTATGTACGAAAAGCAGAAACATGTAGTGCAGACTGGAGTTCTGTGCAGGAGAGTCCCTACCTATATTGGTAGTCTGTATGTAAAAAGTGTGCTTCTATATATGTATGCATGCATGCAAATACACACTCAGATACATGCAAACACACCCACACACTCAGACAACATAGATGAACTGGACCATTTAGTTTTTTTTTCAGTCTTTCAGTCGCACACTTGTTACAATAAGACCAAAGAGCCACAGAGAGTTTACAGAAAAGATGTAAGCTTGCTTGATGTGGTTTTTATATATATATATATATATATATATATATATATATATATATATATATATATATATATAAAGGATATCCTGGGGGTCTCACTCTCACCTTTAGCCAGGGTTTTTTATTGTATAACCTACCCTGTTACTCCCCCCTCTCCACTGGTGTCCATGATTGTATCTGAGGGGCAGGTATGCAATGAGGATGTGAGGCATGTCACCCCTCCTCTGTGGCAGCCCTTCCATATCCAACACATGTGCCACTCTTTGAACCTCACCTCCTTGTGATGTCCCCAGCCCCCACAAGGGATTGGCACAGGGAATGCCCACGTAGCTGCCCACTCATGTGATGGGCACTCCCGTTGCTCCCTGGCATTCTGTCAGTAGCTGCGTCAGCTGGGCTGTAGTCAGGATATTATCCCTTTATGACACTGGAGTGCCACCTGTATATATCATTAACTGTACTTCTGTTTCTCTTGGTGGTGTCTTCAGGAACATTTTCTTAATGTTGTATGTAGAAATTATGGCAGTAATGAGTCTACATCTTGTGTCATTAATGTGTTTATTTTTGCTACCGCTGGGATGAACTGTATCATTGTCAGTCTTCTTTAGGCTTACTGCTAAATTGGGCAATACTAAGTTATCTTTGCTGGCTTCTTCAACATATTTCTGCATCAGTGAATCAGTATCACAGTCTGTACTGGTTTGGTGGCTATTCTCATTAAACCTGTACTTACCACTAGCGCTTTTTGTACCACCGATCACACACATATGCATGTCATGGAATCTTTGTATAACATTTCCTACATTCATTTTATTTGAACCCATAATTCTTTCCACTTGTGTGATGTCTTATCATATAATGCTGTAAATAAATGAGTATAAATGTTTAATGCCTTTGAATGTTCAGGCATTCATGAGCCTGTGTGCATTCCTGGATAAGAAATTACCCTTCTAAGTAACAGCACCTTTGCAGTAGCTTTTAGCCTTCTGTAAAAGAAACACATGGAGTCAAAAAAAGGATGGCAATTAAGAGTTTGATGTAGCCTGATGTCTACATGGAGTGGCTTCCACAGTGATGGACCTGTTCGTACAGAATGCATTATTAGCAATTGTTAGAGTGGTGAGGTATTATCAGGAAGAAAGTCAGGGGATTTACTAACCTCAATGTGGATTAATGTTATATCCTCGAAATACTGAAATATCAAAATTCAGTATTTCGAAGCTATAAAGTCGAATTTGTGAAACCACGAAAACTCAGAACCGCGAAATTCAAAATCTCGCACACTGGAGATTTTGAATTTTGCACTTCTACTACTACTACTACTATACACACACACACACACACACACACACACACTGTCCTCCCCACACACAAACACAAGCTCTCTACTACTGCACCCCCCCACACCCCCCTACTTAAATATTCTTACTCTGAGGGTCGCACTACACACAAACACTCACAAAACACCACCACACAAGCTACATTCTCCACACACACACACATCACAGCAACAAAACACACTGACACACACCACAGCCCCTACCCAAAACCCTTAACACACACACACACACACACACACACACACACACACACACACACACACACACACACACACACACACACACACACACACACTTACCTGAATCCATAACCACAGCGAAACCTCAGAAGCGTGAAATTCAAAACCGCCGGTATTCGAGGTTTTGAATTTCATGCTTCTGAGCTTTCGCTGTTCTCAGGATTCCACTTTATGGGCTCGAAATTCTGAATTTCGATATTTCAGTATTTCGAGCTTCTAAAGTGAATCCCCTCAATGTATATGTTGACTGTTTCACTAAAACAAGTAAATGCAAGAGCCAAAACTGCTGCAGTAGCCTAGATAATTTATAGATCAATGTACCGAGCAGAAGGCTAGCCATGCAGGAAATAGGTAACAATCTATCATTCTTCATTTAGAACTGATTCTGCCTGTGGTGTGCCCCTGTAATAAATCTGTAGATTTTGGTTTTGCAAAGTGTGTAGTTTTTTTAGTTACATGTGAAGGTAGCACTGATCATTGGAAGGGCATTTTCAAGTGTAGAGACAGTAGGCCCTTCCTAAAAGAATATTTAATTTACATTGCCAGCATATCGCCCACACAGAGTAGTAGACATAACAAAAAAGAAATTTACAGAACGAGAAAACCAGTCTCATAACATGAAACTTAAACACTCAAAAAAGTGAGTGCTTTTGGATGCAAGACCTCTCACCCTATAATTGTCATGTGACAGAGGGTTGCACTCCCACACCCCTGCAGCTTGTATGTAGTAAGTATAAGGCTACACAACTTTACAGAAAGGGAACATTGAAAATGATATAAATTCAACTATCCCTCTTACTTAGTGATTGCACAACCTCCTAATGAAACAAACATGAACATCCAGCTCCATTGTAGTTGATGAGGGAGACCATTCCTTTGATGAACCGGACATTTGACAAGTAGATCTCAATGAGTAGGACCTCAAAGTTTGGTCTTACAATAAAGAAATATACAATAGTTATTTTGAGGTTCCCTTTTCCTAATTATCCAATGCTACTACATTAAGCTTATGTTTTTGAATTTAACATAAAACTGTAGAGAACCAGTAATCATGTTTTCATATTCCCAAGCATCTACTCAAACATAATTTCTTTAGAACAGGTATTTGCATGCCGTTTATTAGTTGCAACCATATCATTGCATTTATATTTCTGCATTGAGTGCATTTATTTATGTGTTTGTTTGACTGATGTGTTACTGGGTTATTGACATGACATTAGAGCAGTGCAGTTGCTCAAGGACATTTGGATACTCACTTTTGCAGCTAGCCACTTGTGTATTATTTATACAGGATGGGCAGAAGAAGAAGAGGAAAGTCATATGAGGGAGAAGGGCTGTACTGGAGCTGAAAGGTGCACTGCAGTGGCAATGAAGACCTGTATAATATTCTTTATGATAAGAAAACACTAAGAGACAAGGCAGCAGGACGAAGTTTCTATGCAGACTGACATGCTGTGGAAGAACCAAGCTGGTTACTCTGCTGGCTGGAGACCGACAACTGAACATGGGAACTTCTGAAAATATCCACAATGGCATACATGAAGATCTACTACAGTAAGGGACTGATAGCTTATTTGTTAAACAAATCAAATGGGCTAATTATAAGATAGAAACAAACTAGAAAATGACCAGAACAACAGAACTAAACACAGTTAGGAGAAGCATAGTTGTTGTCTAGTGCAAAATCATATACAACAGCTGTCTACAACTTTAAGGGAGAATAATAGATTGTCGAGGGCTACAGAAACAGAAAATTATTTGGTTCTTGAAGTCAATAAGAACAGAAAGGATTGCTTCAGGTTTAATGGACAAAAAAATGGGAACAGGCGTATTGTTTACCATTGTGGTTTGTAGAAAAATTAACAGGGCACCCGAGAAATATAACATTTCAAATAGTTATTTTATATTATTAAGTGGAGGGGTTGAAAGTTACAGTACAGATAAAAAAAAGGATGGAGCCAATGAATCAGAAAATCACATTGGATGTATTATAGGGGAGGGATGTCATCTTTAAAAACAGAAAATTCATGGATATGCCATGCTTTCATTCTAGGATCCAGAAGAACTAATGGCTTTACTGTCCACTCTCTAAGAATTTCAGTTGTATATCTTTCCATTCCTTTCTGCTTATGTTCCCTACAGCTGGAAGGGCTGCATCTCAAGGAAGCTCTTAGGAGTGAAACTGGGGAGAAGCTAAGAAACCATTGTCCGCAAAGTTTATGGTTGGAAAAGCTAATAAGAGGAATTGTAAATGGAAGTCTGTAGAATTTTGTAAGATATATAATTCACTCACTGAAAACCCTACTGCTTCTTGTAGAACAAATCTTGCTCTCAGTTCAGCTGACTAAAAGACAGTCAGGAGTAACTTGATTCTGCCACTCAGCTGAAAATTCTAAACGAGCTGAAAATTCCCATGTGTTGGTATAATATAGATTTATTATTTATTTAATGTTTGTTGACCAGGAAAGTCCAACTAGGTACAAGCCTATTTTCAGCGTAGGACAGGTGGAAAAAGCCCCAAACAGAATAAAGACTGTTACAAATAACAAATTATACAATACCTAAGCTCATGCAGTAGAGGTACATACAAGGATAACAAGATATAAATAAAGAAATTCAAGAAAAGACAGAACAGATAACTATACAAAAGAAGGATGTTAGGAAGTAATTATTTTTCTTTGCAAACCAAAACAGAAATGTGTGTGTGAAATGGTCAACCCAAAGATAATGTAATTCAATAAAACAGAAAAAAGCGACCAGACCACAGCTAGTAAAATCAAGCCAACTTTTATTCCAAAGGATACAAATGGTGAGCGCTTTCGCAGTGAATAACTGCTTCATCGGATAACTTCCTCATTGTACTCTTCAGTTTAAAAATGCATACAGACCCAATCAGAGGTCAATAAAAGTCAATGAAACATCCAATAAAAACTCATTATCATATAGCCAACTAGTGAGCTGCTTGTGTCAAAATATATAAAGTATACACAAAAATGCACAAAGAAATATATACACATAAAAATGCATAAATGTATCTTCATATGTCATATGGTATTGAAGTACATAGTAAACACCTATTTCTTAAGGGGTCTCTTATCTAACATGTGTTTGATAGAAAATTTGTCATTCAACCCTTTCCCCATAGTGGCTGTCATTCTTATAATCCATTCTAGTTCTTTGCACTCTACTTTATTCCTCACCGCACCCCCTCTATTTCCAGTCCATACTTTCTCTATGACCATAAATTTAAATGTATGTGATGCATCCATATCTATCTACCTACCATGTCTAGCAAGGGTATTGGTATCTGCTCTCCTGCGAATATCATAAAGATGTTCCCTAATGTGGTCACGTAATCTACGTGTAGTCATACCTATATAGAAGGATAAACACAATTCACAATATGACAGATATACTATATTATTTGTGTTGCAATCTGCTTTAAAATTAAATGTCAAAACCTTCCCAGTATCTGTATGTAGGAAGCTGCCTTTACTGTCCACTGCTTCACAAAAATTGCACTTCCCACATGGTATAGTACCATATATATGTTCAGTACTCCCAGTAGGGTGCAAATCATGATGTCTCGGTCCACAAAGTAACCTTTTAAGTGATTTCTGATTTTTGAATGCAAAACTAGGTCTATCACCAACCATACATACATATTCTTTACCCTGTCATCCACACACAGAATATTCCAATGCTTCCTATAAATCCCTTGTAGGAGGCTGATATTACTTGAATATGTAACAAGTATTCTCAACTCTTGACTCCTACTAGATTTTTGTCTGTCAGTATTTGTGTGATTAGAAAAATAGGGTTTAGCTTCATTAGTCCTATAGGTCATCACCATGGACATGATAGGGTCAACTTCTCCTTCTTTATAACCTCTCTCTTTAAATTTCCTCTCTAATGTATGCATTTCTTCCACAAATGTTCCATTTTCCACTGTTAGTCTAGATGTCCTGAATGCCTGCCCCTTTACAACATTCCTGAACACATGGTTCGGATGCATACTGTGTCTATGAACATATGTGTTTCTATAACATTCTTTTCGATAGACTTCAGTATAGAATTCCCCTGTACCTTTCCTTTTAATATTGATGTCCAAGAACTCCATAGATGTACATGAAGTTTTAAAAGTAAATTTAAAAAAAATCAGTACTGTTATTGACATTAGTAAAAAAGGAATCAAAGGAATCTATTCCCCCTTGCCAAAGAAAAAAAAAGATTGTCTATAAATCTCCGATATAAAATGACATGTTTACTAAGATCATGTGTCAAAATATGGTGATGTTCCCATGTCCCCATTACAAGGTTGGCATAGCTATTGGCACATGAAGTGCCCATAGCCACGCCATCCAACTGTCTATAAATACATTGCTCAAACAAAAATAAATTGTTTTCCAAGACAATTTCCATGAGAAAACATAGAAAATCTATGGTAGCAGCATCATATGTGCCATCTTCCATTAGATATTGTTTCAAAAACGCTATACCAATCGCATTAGGGATCATAGTGAAGAGTGACTTGACATCCATAGTTACCAATAAACATTCAGTCCCGAGCTGTTTCCCACAAAATCAAAAAGGTCTTCTAGAAACTGTTTTGTATCTTTCAGAATATGCTTATTTAGAGCTAATACAGGTTCCATATGATGCTCTAGATAAATAGAGAGAGGTTCAGTGCTCCATCCCTCACCAGCCACTATGGGTCTCATGGGTGGGCATGAGGGATGTTTATAGATTTTGGGGAGCCCTTGAATAATGGGTAAAGTAGGTTCCTTCACAATAAAATAATTATACAGATCAATATTGATGAATCGACATTGTAAATACTCAAATAAAGCATTGTAAATTCTGTTGTTAAAGAAATTAACCTTCCCTTGGAGACTACTTCATAAACATTGGCATCACGTAACATAGATAACATAGTCTGCTTATAAAATTCATAGTCCATCACTACTATTAGACCCCCTTTATCAGTGGGTCTAATGCAAATATCATGATTTTGACATAAGGATGATAGAGCTACCTTTTCATTCGTATTAAGATTACTGTGACACTTAATGCTCGTTCTGTTGTCATATAATTTATAGATATCCTTCATACATGCTTTTTCAAATGTTTCAATCACACCATCCACAATTGGTATATAATTACTCAACTTATTAAAAGTTCTATTCATGTCTGAACTAGTACCATAGTCATTATGTTGCATTTTCAATATGAGATTCCTGGTAAACATTTTAAGTTCGATAATATTATCTGTAATAGTCATTCTAGTTGAAGGCACAAAAGTCATACCTTTGTCTAGTACAGTAATTTTATCTTGTGTAAGTTCTTATTGGGAAATATTCCATATCAAGGATGTGGTTTGTGTGACCACATTTTCTTGAGAGTATTGGGGCCATTCTCCTCTGTCGACGCCTTGCTTTTCATTTGGTTCTTGCCCTGAGGAAACTCTCGAAAATATGTATTCCTGATGGAGTATGGAGATGTCAATAGAAAATTCCCCGTTGCAGCGGGGGGAAAAAACACTTGCATCTTTATCTCCAGCAACAGATAAAGAATTGATAACTTTTTTACGTGTTCCCAGAGAAACATGCTGATTGTTCCCTTCACTGTTCGTTTCCAGCGTCGCCTGAATACTCTGTAAGTTCAAAGTAATTCCCTGTTCCTGTAAAGTGTTCATGTCATCCTGAATCATCATTTAAGGTGGATTGCTCTTTATTAACATTCGCATTACGAGTATTACATGCAGTGGTTTTACTAATGCTGCTCATTGTGGAAATATGAACATTTTCTGCCCTTGACCATGCAAAGACAGGGCTGTTGGCAAAATCATGAGAGTCTCTTTGAATTTTCTGCTTCTTATAGTTCAGAAGCTGAGCTTCATAAGCATATAGAAGCTCACTAATATGATCCACCTTAAAGTCAACAACCGAAGGTGGATATTTATCGTAACGTTCTGCTTGTAGACTTGTTATATGGTTGACTAGAGATTCCTGCTCTGGTCTAAAATAGTCAATCAATAAACGCATGTAGCTGAAGCTAGTTTTGATATTGATGCGTTGCCATTGCATAAGCAAGTCTTTATAAACGTTGCCATAAGAAGGCATATTAAGTACTCGCAAACCACAGGGAATAATGCGAAGATTAAGGCAGGCTTCAAAGTATCATCTCTGCAGCCGTAAGCGTACTAGTTTATTCGAGAGAAAGGGAATATCTTCCTTGCAGCAGGGATTGTTTTCTCAATAAAGCCATTTTTTAGGAGCCATCTCCAGGGAAACATCCGTACCTTCAGCCATGCCACAACACCACAGTAACAAGAGAAACACTGCAAACCAAAACAGAAATGTGGTGTGTGTGAACTGGTCAACCCAAAGATAATGTAATCCAATAAAACAGAAAAGAGCGACCAGACCACAGCTAGTAAAATCGAGCCAACTTTTATTCCAAAGGATACAAATGGTGAGCGCTTCTGCAGTGAATAACTGCTTCATCAGACAACTTCCTCATTTTACACTTCAGTTTAAAAATGCATACAGACCAATCAGAGGTCAATAAAAGTCAATGAAATATCCAATAAAAACTCATTATCATATAGCCAACTAGTGAGCTGCCTGTGTCAAAATATATAAAATATACACAAAACTACACAAAGAAATATATACACATAAAAATGCATAAATGTATCTTCATATGTCATATGGTATTGAAATACATAGTAAACACCTATTTCTTAAGGGGTCTCTTATCTAACATGGGTTTGATAGAAAATTTGTCATTCAACCCTTTCCCCATAGTGGCTGTCATTCTTATAATCCATTCTAGTTCTTTGCACTCTACTTTATTCCTCACCGCACCCCCTCTATTTCCAATCCATACTTTCTCTATGACCATAAATTTAAATGTATGTGATGCATCCTTATCTATCACATGTCTAGCAAGGGCATTGGTATCTGCTTTCCTGTGAATATCATAAAGATGTTCCCTAATGCGGTCACGTAATCTACGTGTAGTTATACCTATATAGAAGGATGAACACAATATGCCAGATATACTATATTATTTGTGTTGCAATCTGCTTTAAAATTAAATGTCAAAACCTTCCCAGTATCTGGATGTAGGAAGCTGCCTTTACTGTCCACTGCTTCACAAAAATTGCACTTCCCACATGGTATAGTACCATGTATATGTTCAGTACTCCCAGTGCAATGCAAATCATGATGTCTCGGTCCACAAAGTAACCTTTTAAGTGATTTCTGAATGCAAAACTAGGTCTATCACCAACCATATTCTTTACCCTGTCATCCACACATAGTATATTCGAATGCTTCCTATAAATCCCTTGTAGGAGGCTGATATTACTGGAATGCGTAACAGGTATTCTCAACACTTGACTCCTACTAGATTTTTGTCTGTCAGTATTTGTGTGATTAGAAAAATAGGGTTTAGCTTAATTATTCCTATAGGTCATCACCATGGGCATGATAGGGTCAACTTCTCCATCTTTATAACCTCTCTCTTTAAATTTCCTCTCTAATGTATGCATTTCTTCCACAAATGTTCCATTTTCCACTGTTAGCCTAGATGTTCTGAATGCCTGCCCATTTACAACATTCCTGAACACATGGTTCGGATGCATACTGTGTCTATGAATATATGTGTTTCTACAACATTATTTTTGATAGACTTCAGTATAGAATTCCCCTGTACCTTTCCTTTTAATATTGATGTCCATCTGAACCATGTGTTCAGGAATGTTGTAAAGGGGCAGGCATTCAGGACATCTAGACTAACAGTGGAAAATGGAACATTTATGGAAGAAATGCATACATTAGAGAGGAAATTTAAAGAGAGAGGTTACAAAGATTGGAGAAGCTCTCCATTTGTATCCTTTGGAATAAAAGTTGGCTCGATTTTACTAGCTGCAGTCTGGTCGCTCTTTTCTGTTTTATTGCATTTATTTTTCTTTCTTTAGAAAGGAGTGATTAAACTAAGAGAAGCGTGAACTTAGAGTAGAATGTAGTAGAGAAGTTCAGAAAGAAATGAAGAAGGATGAGGCACAGAGGAATAGAGTATCAAGAGAGAGAGGCTAGGAGTGGGAAATAGATGGAAAGAGAGACTCCCATCAAGTTGAATAAGTAAAGATCCCCAGAGTTATCTAGTGAAGGAACGCCTATAATAATGGCAGGAAGAGGGGGAAGGAATCAGCCAGGTATAAGGCAGGAGAAGAGCCAAGAATACTAACTCCAGCAGTCCACCAGGCTTGCGCAGAGGTGAGACTCTTCCCTAACAATACAAGGCCATGTCAAACCCAGATTTGATGAATATGCTTCACCTCAAAAAACTAGATCCATCAGAGCCACAAGGGAGACTTAAAACCTTAACACGGGCTATTAATAGGACGTTGGGAGGATAGATTCATCACCCAAAGACTCAAAGACTCTGTGTGCCAGAACAAACATGTGAGGCAGAGCACTCAGCTGGCCTGGTTTTGTTCAAGCAGAGACCAATGGATGGGATGAGAGAGAGATATACCCCAGGGATTACCTCAGTGTCACTGCTTCGGCAGAGGCACAGAAAATAATGGGTATAGTTCCCCATACTAAAGGGGTGGCCTAAGCCACAAACGATGGGCTAGGGCTTGTAAATTGTAAATGCCCCGGCAGAGATAGCCTAGTATGAACCTATGAACCTATGAACCTATGACAGGTGAGATTTGAGGAGAAATTTGAACTGCAGGTGATTTGGTTGGTAAGTATGTTTTGGGGGGTTGAGTTCCATGTTCTGGCAATGCGGCTGGAGTAAAGGGAATCGCTAGAAACTTGTTAGCTTTTGCGACTTGTAAGAGGAATTTTTCGGAAGATGTAAGGAGTTTTTTATTCGATTGAGGTTGAAGTAGGTTGCGGAGTGCAGGACACTTGTCAGGGTGATAAAGTATGCTGTGGGAGTGTATGTGAGGTAATTAGGGAGGTCAAGCCAGTTTAGTTTGTATAGGGCAGTACACTGATAGGATCTTTGAGGAGAGTTTGTGGCAACTCTGGCAGTTTTGTTGTAGCATGCATCTAGTTTTTCCAGGTCAGTTTTGTACAGGTTAGTGAGAATGGGTAAAGCATAAAGAAGAGTAGAGATTCGGTGTGTTTTAGCAGTATACTTGTGGAGTCGGTGAGGAAGAGTTTGACTCTAGAGAGAGCCTAACTTAATGTGAACTTTTTTTTATAGTTAGGGTAATGTGTTTGTAAATCTCATCTTGTTATCAGTTGTAACACCAAGAATCGTAGTGTGAGAAATGGGTTCTGTTTTTGTGTTATTAGAAGAAAGAATCATGAAGGAGTACATGAAGCTGATGGTTTGCTGTGCGAGAAAATCATAAGTTTAGTTTTATTGGGATTGAGGTAAACACATCTAAATAAATAAATAAAGGAGCATCAGAGAGCCAGGATTCTACCTCTGTAAAGGATGTTTGGGTTATTTCTTTTAGTTTAGAAAGAGAGGGGTCTGCTCATAATAATGAATACCGATTGTTCAGCAGAATCCAGAAAAATGTCATGTTGGAAGTATATGGTATAATTCCCACAGTCTCTATGGTACTGCCATTGGAATTCCTTAGGGTCCAGTATTAGGCCCTTTTTACTGAATACCTTTATAGCAATTACTGCTAAGCATTTATGAAGCATGCTCACTGTGTTAGCAGCCAATGAAAGAGGTCACTTCAGTGCATAGGCATGGGAGCAGAGCATACTTATGGCTGTTAATATCATGAAGCATGCTGCACTTAAAGACCAGGAATTCTAAGTATACTTGCCATGTAAGAAGTCAGCCTACATGGACTGTGAAGATGGGATAGACAGTTTGTGGGCATTTGGCAATACACTCTCCATTTGCTTCTAATACTTCATGAGTACAGTAGAGAGTCCATTATCCGAACATCAAGTTGATTGTCATTGTTGAAGTGACACCCTGACCCATGTGCAAAATGGGAAAAAGGGGTTGAGGATGGATGGCTGGATGGATTATCTGAAATGTCAGTTATCCAAATGCAACTTTCCAAACTTTTCGGTAGGAAAATCATAAAGTCTGAATATGTAAACATTATAAATATCCACTTGCGGTGGTGGTGCTGCAGTAGCGTTGTCGCCTCACAGTTAGACGTTGCCCGTTCGATTCTCAGTTAGTGTCTTCTGTGTAAAGACATGCGTGAATGGGCGTTCCTTTGTTGAAGGTTGTGCGTTAGGCACGGCAGGCCAGCACGTAAAACTCTACTGCCAATCATTAGCGGACCGGAGTTCCGCTGTGGCGACCCCTAACTGGGAAAAGCCGAAAGACGCAAATAAATATCCACTTGTGCATGTTTGACCTTGTAGCCCACTCATGTGTGAAAAATATTCTTTATTGTCCACCAGAATCACTGAAGGGTTGAAAAGTGTATTCCCTGCATGCAGAAAAAATAAGATTTTAGAAGTTTTTTATCTAGTTCAATGTATGTTTGATTATCCGAACAGTTTGATTATCTGAACTACCCAAGGTCCCAATTAGTTCAGATAATTGACTCTCTGCTGTACCTCTAACATTAATTTTTAATCTGTTTTTACTCTTTGTTGATGATTTAATACTTGACTGAACACATCCTTGCAGTAACTATGTACAGATATGATATTGTTCTTCAAGATGTTCTAAGCAGTCACATGAATAAATGAGTGAATGAATGGATGAATGAACAAGAAAAAAAACTGCAGAAAATGTCCTTGGAATGTCAGAAGAGCTGATAATGTAAAAAAAACAACTTTTGATAAATAATGTTATTTGGCATTTCCCACAAACATATTATTCTTCCTTGGAGCTATTCATTAAGGTGGAGTAAGACATCTGGTGCAGAGCAAACAGACTGTCCATTTAAGCATAATCGGCTTCCTCAGAGTGATTCATTTTCCCCTAATGTGCAGAAACCTCCAAATTGATGCTGCTCTGCTGGAGAGGAAGCAAGGGGTCAAGGAAGCTTTTGCTTATCTCCCCCCATGATGCAGAATGACATTTTTCTACTTCCTTTCAGATTTTGACTGTGATTTTGCTTAATTGGCTATTAGATTGTTTTGTACTTGGTACAGTATCCTAGTTCCATCATTAAAGGCCCTCTTCGACTTTTGGTTACTTTGCTTTCCTTTTCTAAATATCCAAGGATATGGATGGACCCTTTATTTATTTTTACCTTTTCCTAGTAAATCTCAGTATTTGAGTTCTGGCTCACGTTAACTTTTGCTATAATATTATCTAAGGAAAGATTAACCTCAGAAATTAATATTTCAGTCTCATTTTTATTTTAATAGTACAGCTATTAACTAGTTCATTGCTTTCTATTTATATAACAACTGCCATTATAAATTGAATTTTTTGTTAATATGTGTCTGTAAAGAGACTAATTGTATTCTGTACATGATATCACTGCTGTCATTATGTGTATACATGATGTACACACAGTGTAGAGCTTTTCTTCCCAAGAGTTCGTTGAAAATGGGCAAAGCCCAGTTGGATAACTGCCAGTAAACAAAGCAAGATGAATACAAATAAAATGCATAAAAATCCCTGGTTTTGAATAAGGACTTGTACTACTTTTATTTAGCTTAGCATGTAATATTAAATTATTACAAGGCATCTTAAAACAATATGTACAAACTTAAAACACTCTCACATCCTATGGAGATGTGGAACCCTCACAGTCACCCTTTAGAAAATAGAGTGTTTAACTTTCACTGAATACTCCTGTCTTTTTTTAACCTTCTTATTCTGTTAGTTGGTATTTAGTGGTTATTATTCCTCTCCAACATATTCCTTAAGGCTAGGACAATCGCATTACTTGTTAACTTTAAGGGAACAGAACCTTAATGCTTAGAGTGCATCCTGATCTTAGCATTAGAGGCAGAAATTTATCACAATTGTAACATACACTGTGGAACTATCTACCTTCTGAGCTTAGATTTATTTTGGACCACAAGACTTTTAAATCAACACTTGAGATATGCTTTTTTTATGAACAGGACTGGTGCAAATGCATTAACAAACCCAAAGTCATTTATTGAAGGGTTATGTTTTTTCCTGTTAGCATAATTCATGTGGCATCTATCTTGAGTTTAGAATGTTAGATATGGAGACATTTTTCATGTTTACAGGTACTTATTTTTAACTTCAACATTTTCTTTATATTGATTTCTTTTTATAAGTAACATTGTGGAAATTACAATTTAGTGTTGGCTGTTTTATCTTAACCTGGTAGTACTTTCTGCTAATTGTTTATTGAACTAGTTTTTTAATTATTTAACTATTTAAATCGCTCTGTAGGCATATCAAGCTTTACTTATTTTTATTGGGTTTACATATGAGCAAGCTCAAGACTGAAAGGGGGCCACTTAACCAATTAATTTACCTAGTTACCTAGTCTTGGAATGATGAATGAATGAATGAATGAATGAATGAATGAATGAGTGAGTGAATGAATAAGCAAAAAAAAAAAAACAATCCAGTCATGAGTAAGATAAAAGGCATAGTCTAATCATAAAAAAAAATAATAATGGTTTTACCAGTTATATTTTCCAAGGCAGTAAGGCATCAAGTTTCTGACCTGTTTTAGTTAATTCTGTGTCTACAGGGATTGCCATCTATGAGAATACAGACATGGTCTGACTTCTGCCATTTTACAGGACTAACATGAACTGTTAGTGCAGCCATTTCTTTTGACACTTGAACTTTTACATCATGTTTTGATGCTTGATGGTGCTGACTATCTAGCAGTAATAAGTTGATGATTAGAATCAGTCCATTAATATATGCACTTTTCTTTTTGGCCTCTCTTTGTCCCTGAAGCCTGCCTATCATCAACCCCTTCTGGGCTAGTTGGCCTGTTCATTTTTCAATCACTGTGGTGAGGGTTTGCTGAGAGGGCTATCACATATGCAGACTTTAGGGATGGTTCAAGACTTTTTCTTTTAATGACATACCTCCTTGTCCATGTCTAGTGTAAGTCCATAAACAGGGCATGCAGTGGGTACCAATGCTGTTCCACCAAGAAGTGATTTCAGTAGGGATGCCCCAGCCATCCACAGGATGTACTGTGCAATTATTTCACTGGTATCCACCAGGGAAATCAACCTGCAAGCATGTGCCCCTGAATGCACACCCTCACTGTGATGGCATTCAGTAACTAAGCACCCAATTCACTACTCAAACTTAAGTCACGTGGGTTGTAATCAGGACTTTATTCTTCTATACCAGCACTGCACGCTAATATCTGCACTGCTGATTTTAGTGTGACATAACAGGTTCTGCATGATGTCACATTGTTTAGCTTGTACTGTAATTCTAGAACTTCACCTATTTAAGACACATATTTCACATGGATTGTCTCCTGGCAAAAGATGAAAACATTAAAATTAATGCATCTGTCTGTGTCCTGAGGATTAATACCTTTCAAGAATGCAACCAGGTATGCTTAGAAGATTATTAGCCTGTCAGTGATACATTTTTAGGGTGGAATAAGTTACTATAACATGTGTCTTTGTAGCTGGCATAATTCTTTCCTGAGTCTACAACAGATTTAGTGACCATTAAATGTATGCACAGATTTTCCTGCACTCTCAAAACTCAAGCTATTTGCTTCTGAGGAAGGAATCCTGCAGGACTTAAGTTTAATACTCATGTTTACATATTCACATATACTGACACATACATTGACTCTAGTGACATGCTCTTTTAAGTTTTAATAGTTTTAATTTCTGAGACTTGTAAGTGTGAGTCCTAGAGTTTTGAAACTGAATGTGTGAAAATAGGGACTTAAATATACTAAGTCTGAAATACGTGTATCTCAGAATATTGCATTTGCTCTAAGCTGTGATGATCTTAGGTATGGGGATGTAGCCACCCACAATGTGGGTTGCATTGGGGATTACTGTCTGCACAAATAACTTTAAAATTGTTGACATTTGTTATTCTCTAGTTATTCTGCTATTTTTTTATAATTCCAGGATTCACAATTATAGGTTTATAGGTAAGAACTAAGCTAGCTGCCCTTGCAGGTCATTTTAAACCCAGCTGATTTCCCTTCAAAGGTGAGAATCAAATTATGTACTTTGTGTCTGTTTGGTAAGCACCTTAGCCATCATGGTAACCTTCCCCATTATGTCAACCTCTCAGTATTAGAACAGGATCCATTCTTACCAAGTGACTTTTTTTCATATCAGTCAGAAATATTCTGTTTTTTTAAGGGAGATTTCTACTTTTGCCATACAACTTTCGGCAAATCTTGGCCTGTCTTGCACCTGAAGGATTTCACCTGATGAAGAATCTAAAAATGCTACTCATGTATTTGAAGTGAAGCTGAAGGTCATTAAATTGGGTAGGCCTTCAAGAATGCTTCCTGGGAATAATAACTATTGGATGACATTTATTTTCCTTGATTTCCTTTAATTAATGTTCTTTTTTCAAATTACTTGCCAGACCTCATATAGGTTCAAACATTGCCCTAACACATTGGTTGTGTCCTTTCTAGAGGTATTAGACCCCCCTCACTTTCAGTTTTTCAGTTGAAGGGGGGATCTTTCCAGTGCTAAGGAAGAATTAGTCATCATAGTTCTTAAGTAACTGCATCAGATCCTGATGATGCAGACAGCAATCACCTTATCTCAAGCCTTTCTTTTATTATTAAGGTTCTTGAGAAGGTGGAATGAGTGCAGCTTAATTAAATATTAAGGAAGATGGCATCTGTGATCCACTGCAGTCTGAATTTCAGACTGGCTATGGAATGAGACCAGTCCTCACTAGGGTTTTCAGTAGTATTTTAATGATGTGACAGCACCAAAATTATTCTCTTTGATCGTTTTTTTCCACTTGTTATCCTGTGACCTGTTTGATCATGGAATCTTTTTGGAATGATTATGGCAGTATTGCCATTCCCAATGGTTTAATTTCTCCACATCTTTTGGGTTTCTAATATCATGATGATAATGGACCCCATTCATAAGTCAGGTTATGATTAAAGTTCATAAAATTAACTCCTTAGTGTGTGCGGACCCAGTCAGCTGACTGTCTTTACAAATGTGGTCTTTCCGCTCTACCTGGTCTTACCTTGAATGGCTCAGTACGCTGAAAGACATACCTCCTTGCTGAAACCATCAAGAAATTATTCTGCCTTGTCCCTTGCTAGTGAACAGAATTGCCTAAAGTCTTTCCACTCTATCCGGTCTTACCTTGAATGTCTCAGTACGTTGGAAGAAATACTTCCTTCCTGAAACCATCAAGAAAATTATTCTGCCTTGACCCTCGCTAGTGAACAGAATTGCCTAAGGTCTTTCTACTCTACCTGGTCTTACCTTAAATGGCTCAGTATGCTGGAAGAAATACCTCCTTGCTGAAACCATCAAGAAAATTATTCTACCTTGTCCCTCGCTAGTGAACAGAATTGCATAATGTCTTTCCACTTTACCCGGTCTTACCTTTAATGGCTCAGTATGCTGGAAGAAATACTTCCTTGCTGAAACCATCAAGAAAATTATTCTGCCTTGTCCTGAGCTAGTGAACAGAATTACCTAAGGTTAATATCAACTGCTTTATGTTAAAGTGTTATACCTTATAGCTGAACTGGTTTCATTGCACACCCTAGAAGTCTTAACTGCCCTAATATTAAAAAGGCTCATTAAATTGTCCAAAAACAGGTTGCTAGTTCAACCCGACTGCTTTATTGTGTCAGTAACTGCCCAAATAACAATATTTATGGCCAGAAGTAGAAGCAGATGTAGTACTAGATGCCTGTGAAGTTTAGCATTTAAAAAGAAGAAAAGAAAGTATCTTATAAAAATTGAGTTAAATTAAAAGGCATCAAGCTCACGCACAGTCTGTGGGAATCCTGTGGTTTGGATTAGTCTATCAGAAGGCTTACTCCCTCCTCCTGACATGTTTGTAAGTGAAGTTACTTATAGTCCTTGAATAATTGCCAATTTTAAACTCTTTATTGTGTGCGGACCCAGTCGTCTGACTGTCTTTACAAACACGGTATGTGTACAAAGAATGTTAAATGTTCTGCTAAGCTGTAAGAATATGATTTTAACTACAAATACATAGCAGCAAGTACAAAAGTGTGCTATTGATAAATATTGGTTTAAAATAGTCAGAGGACATCGCAAACCTTGCAATTCATATCAACTGCATAATAGCTGCAAGATAAGCATAGGGAATCAATGTAATTGCATGTTACTGCTAAACCACAACTGGCAGCTTATGTCTAAGGATTTTACTCTTAAAGTGCTGCAGTATTTTGCTGAAAGGTTCACTGAATTGTGTTACATAGCTGTTTGATGTTAAATGCTGTTGTGCCTTAAAGTGGAAGCCCCACCAGCTGATTTATTTACATAACAATTGTTCCCTATCTGCGTACATGTTCTAACTTAATATCCATTATCAGGTCTTTCCACTCTTTGCAGTTTTACCTTGAACGGCAGAGTACGGTGCAAGAAATACCTCCTTGCTGAAGCCATCAAGAAAATTATTCTGCTTTGTCCCTCGCTAGTGAACAGAATTGCCTAAGGTTAATATCAGCTGCTTTATGTTAAAGTGTTATACCTTATAGCTGAACTGGGTCCATAGTGCGCCCTAGAAGTCTTAACTGCCCAAATATTAAAACGGCTCATTAAATTGTCCAAAAACAGGTTGCTAGTTCAACCCGACTGCTTTATTGTGTCAGTAACTGCCCAAATAACAATATTTATGGCCAGAAGCAGATCTCTTTACCATTTTATGTTTAAAAGTACTAGATGCCTGTGAAGTTTACCATTTAAAAAGAAGAAAAGAAAGTATCTTATAAAAATTGAGTTAAATTAAAAGGCATCAAGCTCACTCACAGTCTGTGGGAATCCTGTGGTTTGGATTAGCCTATCAGAAGGCTTACTCCCTCCCCCTGACATGTTTGTAAGCGAAGTTACTTATAGTCCTTGAATAATTGCCATTTTTAAATTCCTTAGTGTGTGCGGACCCAGTCGGCTGACTGTCTTTACAAACGCGGTATGTGTACAAAGAACTTTAAATGTTCTACTAAGCTGTAAGAATGCGATTTTTAACTACAAATACATAGCGTCTTGTACAGAAGTGTGCAATTGATAACTGTTGGTTTAAAATAGTCAGAGGACATCACAATCCTTGCAGTTTATATCGACTGCATAATAGCTGCAAGATAAGTATAGGGAATCAATGTAATTGCATGTTACTGCTAAACTGCAACTGGCAGCTTATGTCTAAGGATTTTACTCTTGAACTGCTGCAGTATTCTGTTGGAAGGTTCACTGAATTGTGTTACATAGTTGCTTGATGTTAAATGCTGTTGTGCCTTAAAGTGGACGCCCCAACAGTTGATTTACTTACATAACGATAGTTCCCTATCTGCGTACATGTTCTAACTTAATATCCATTATCAGGTCTTTCCACTCTACCCGGTCTTACCTTTAATGGCTCAGTATGCTGGAAGAAATACCTCCTTGCTGAAACCATCAAGAAAATTATTCTGCCCTGTCCCTCGCTAGTGAACAGAATTGCCTAAGGTTAACATCAACTGCTTTATGTTAAAGTGTTATACCTTATAGCTGAACTGGGTCCATAGCACACCCTAGAAATCTTAACTGCCCAAATATTAAAACGGCTCATTAAATTGGCCAAAAACAGGTTGCTAGTTCAACCCGACTGCTTTATTGTGTCAGTAACTGCCCAAATAACAATATTTACAGCCATAAGTAGAAGCAGATTTCTTTACCATTTTATGTTTTACAGTACTAGATGCCTGTGAAGTTTACCATTTAAAAACAAGAAAAGAAAGTGTCTTATAAAAATTGAGTTAAATTAAAAGGCATCAAGCTCAGTCACAGACTGTAGGAATTCTGTGGTTTGAATTAGCCCCGCTCCGCTCACCCTCACGGGCTCGCTCCAAGCCCCTCCCTGCCCCCAAATTCCATCCTCAGTAGTGCTAGATCTATAATCACCTTGACAGCCCCCCATCAGAAACAATCAGCATTACCCCATTCATTCATTGGACCCAATCCTATTAGTCAAACTCTCTCCAGTCTCTTACTCTAAACTAATTAATAACCCTCCCAACTCCATTTCTGAACAAGCTATATTTAAATATCTCTATAATGCCTCCCCAAACCTTCACCACTCCTCCAACATCAAAGCCTTTTTACTGCCTAATACCCCCACTGATAATTCTCTATCTTCTCACAGCCTATGAATATCAATACCTTCCAGGCTTTCACTACCCCAGATCCAAAACCAGCACTCTGAATCTACCACTTTACCTTAATCAACTACTACCCCACCTCTCATCTAACTCTTCTAATTAAAAAACACAAACTCTTAATAAAACTCCAGAGACTTGCAATCAGATTACAGCTTAACCTCATAATTGATGGGGACATTCACCCTAGGCCAGGCCCAAGCCCACCTGATGTTACCAGCCCTACAAATAACACCCCTACTAGCCTGCAAAACCCAAACAAACCCTTCAACTAACTCCTAGTCTGTCACCTAAACATTAGAAGTGTAGTAAAGTAATGCCTTTCGGCTTTTCCTGGTTAGGGGTTGCCACAGCGGAACTCCGGTCCACTAATAATTGGCAGTGGATTTTTACGGTCCCAAGTTGCCAGCCCAATCCCCAACCTTCAAAGAAGGCACACCCATTCACGCACACACCTACCTGCATGTCCTGATATGTCACTCGACCATGGGGAAGACATACAGACTCCACACAGAAGGCGCTCTAGCCGAGAATTGAGCGGGAGGACCTCTTGCTGTGAGGCAACAACACTAACCACTGTACCACCATGGACCAATACCTAAACTTTAGAAGTATAAATAATAAAAATAAAATTAATTACTTACATGCCCTCATGGATGTACATTCCCCTGATGTACTGTGCCTTTCCAAAACCTGTCTCAAACCTACTACTACTGATAATGAGGTTATACCCCCAGGTTATAATATATTAAGACTAGATCGCATCTCTAGGAAGGGAGGGGGGTAGCCATCTTGTATAAATCCACACTAGAAGTAACCAAATAATTCAAATCCTTTATACACTGAAAATTACGATATAGGCTTTGTCCTCACTTTATTTATCCTTTACTGATTTTACAATTTGGAAAACATTCTTGTTTGAGTGGAGCATTACTTGTTTCCGTTTTCTAGTTTAACAACTGTAATGTGCAAATTGCCAGTCTACTTGTGAAGCCCTATACATGCAATGGCTGTCCATTGAATTGACCACGAAACTAGCCTTGTTTAGCGTACTAATAGGATGAATACCTGTTCAATCCTTAAAACCTTCCCGAACTATCATGATTTGCAGGTTCCTTATAAAAGATCTACTTTCCAATGATATCTGTAACCTAGCATCCAAGAACTTAACCATTGACCCTGTTAGATGCCAATGCTAACCTTTTCAACCAGCAACTTTAGTTTATTCTCGCTTTCTGCCAGTTACCTGATTCATTTCAGCCCTGAATAAAAGCAAAGCACTTCGATGAGCTGATTTAGCCTCGGGAGCCCTACGTCCACTGCAACCTTACAAAAAACATTAGGGACTACCAAGACTACACCCACAACCCCCCTCCCTGAAACAACTTACCCCTTCCCTCAACCTATAGTACCTGATCCCCAACAGGCAACATATAACCCTTAAAGAGACATCTGGCATACTTGACCCAAGTGACCCTATATCCTAAAATCGAATGTTAAGCCAGCAACTTGCTCCTACAGTACAACACCTGATACGCTTGCACTCATTGCCAGTTTAGCAGCCTTAATAACCCAGCAAAAAACTTTTGAATCAGTCCAGCACTGGTCCATTAAATCTTCTAAGAAACTTTGCTCTAGACCACCTTCAGGTACTCATGTCGACATCCAGATGAGCTTTCACCCATGGGCAATGACCACGATTACCAAACTAATAATGCCCTCAACCAGAACCCCCCTCAACCTAGAAAATACACAAAACAATGGGATCATCTATAGATGAAACTCAGCCAAAGCCTCTTCATATCAACTAAAACTAGCACATCCACAAGAGGAGACACCTACACACACACACATTTCAACCCAGTACTTGCACAAGTATCCTGGAGATCCACACTAAACAAAACCACATAAAGACTCCAAGACTTCCACTTCAAAGACTAGGCCTACCAGAAACAACTCACGATCAAATGCTCACACACAACTAGATCAACAACAAGCTCGCAACCAGTGCCCAGTAAAAATCTCAAGAAGCCTAAGTGGCCAAATACACCATCCAAAGACAAGCTAACCAACAATTTGGAATACTAAGTCAAAGACAACTGCTTCTTACAGTAGACCTGGAGGAAATCAGATAGCGAACTAGTCTGGAGTCTCTAGAATCCATGTAAGGCAGTAAACTCCTCCAGAGTTCAACCACTTACCCAAAATTGAGCCTCAAGAAAAAACGCACTACTGGGTCCGGGTTCATCAATAGAAACCACTAGCCTTTAACTCTGGAAGCATGCAAGGGCCAAAGGCTCCACCTGGATTCGATACAACCAAAGGGATCAATGGACCCATAAAATAGTGCCTTATAACCAGGGTTTCAAAGCAATCATCCTAAACTTACTTTAAAGCACAAACCATAAGGAAATCCATAGCTCTGCAGCTAATCAAACCCGGAAACTCAGGCTATTACCATATAAAGATGTGACTGTGTACAGACCAGGCTCTGGCCATCACCAAAGCTCCTGTGTAGGGCCCCCGGACATTTCAACCATTACTGACAAAGTCTACGCACGCCATAGATGACACAAATAAGGGTTCAAACATACTGGGACAGCTATTAATCCAAAAATCTATATCCTTCGAAAAACAGCACTGCCATGTCTCATACGGAGCAACTTCCCAGTTGTTGCTGACACACTGTACTAAACTGGAAGTTCATGCACCTTCATAGGACTAGCAGGGCAGCTTTATCAACTCATACTTGCAATCATGATGATCTACCCGAACTTGCACAGTGACAAGTCAGAAAGGAGGTCAAAATTCCTATTGCACTGAAGAACAGCCCATCACTCTCAAGATGTCATAGCCTCAACGATGAAATGTTACCTAAAAACTATCAAGCATGGAAGACAACTGACCATAAACGCGAGGAGATCTCACAACTCATGCTTGACAAAAGATACAACACTGGGCCTGTTAAGAATCTACCATAGATCCAACAGGTTACCTCAGGTAGTCAGAGGACCAAATAAGCCCAACTGGGTAACACACAGGGCACTAAACCCTAAGCCTGCCTAACCAGACCAATATAGTAATCTTCTGGAAATAGTCTTGTAATCACCTAAAGAACCAAATTAGTCAATGCTCGACATCAGAAAATATTAGCATTACCAATTTACATTGTGTCGTCATCCGATACACACAAATCTGAAGGCTCCTTAAGTCATAGCAGAACATGTTTGGATTATCGATGGAATCGTCCAGACTCACATCAATTTGTTACCCAGGTCATCTACAATAGTAGCAAACAATTCTGTGGACTTTAACCGTCAAATTACATTAGAGACCACACATTTACCTATCTAGAAAGAAAGTCTCAATCCTTCAAACCTGCAGACTTTTCAGCTAATTCAGATGACTATCTTGAGGATGATGCTCATAAAGCATTACAACAAATTGGCGAAACAGTAAAGTCCAAGTACATGCTCTATCGAATTGCGAAAATGGGTGAGACAACCAAGACACTTATAAAACTAGAATGTACAAAAATTTTTGGACAAAAAACTTAGATCTGCAGACATGGTCATGGTGACTCACAGTAGGCTTCAACCAGCCATAAAATCGCTATTTTCCACAATTGGACCTGTTTCAGGTGAGACCAATCCTTTCCAATAGTCCTTAAAGATTGCTTACAAAGGCATTATCAACGAGTCCTGGGTCGACTGAGATGTTTGTATGTCAGTTTAACCCTATGGCTTAGAATTCAATGTAGATCCACTGTGTTTCAAGGATAACGAATCCTTGTAGGATTAGAGTAAGCTTTAGCCATGGCATCTGCTAGGCTGATCTTAGGAGATTTTCACCTCAGTGCATTCATCATACAATGGGGCTTTTTTAAATGGTCAGGATGCATGGGAAATGACCTTTCGATGAAAAGCCCTTAGTTGCATAAAGTCCATGGGGATGTTATGGGACACTGTTTATCCATACCTTGTTGTTGCACCTTATTTGCAGTTTTCCCAAGGAATTAACTTCATGAGCTTAGAGCTTGCACAACATTCTAGATGTGATTCCATATCAAGTCCCAGTTTAGCACATGTAGACCCTGTGGCCTATAATCCAACTAGGTGCCCAGGAACCTGAGAATTGACTTCTAACATGACAGCTCAATTGGTATAGAGCGTTAACCCCATGGAATTATGCATGTAAGTTACTTACAAGTGGGGTGCAAACTTGCAAGGTTAAGCGTTGACCACTTACTCAGGCTCTGAGACTGATCATCTGGTTAGACAAGTGCCTTACAAAGACTGGGGGGCCATTTAAGTTGCCAGCTTTTATAAGTTCTAAATGCTATTTGAGAATTTCAGACTGTGGGATGGATCCAGTACCCCAGGATATTAGTGCCCAGGCAACTAGAGTATTAAACTGACACTAGTAGGCTCATTTAGTTAAACACACAGGTATCTGACGCTTGTAGCTGGAATGGTTCTTAGGCTATAGGAATGGCAATCCTAGGCCATTGGTATCATGAATCGAGAGTATGCAACTGGATCAGTTTGATTTTTACTCACACTGGTCTAGACACATAGTTAACGACTTGCTGGACTTTGGCAATTTATTTAGCTTTGAAGATTTGGGCCATTTCTTTGTGTAGAAGTTTCATCGGATTTTCTCTACATCACTTGTGTTGAGGGCCATTGGCTTCCTTGGATCAAGTGGTCATTTGGTGGCCACATGTGGTGATGTCACAGTGCCTTTGCAGCAACTTCAGTCCTGAGTATGAAGTTTGCACTCATAGCTGAAGTTGTTGAAATATGGAGTTCTACTGGTGAGGTAGGTATTCTTATGTGCCTGCTAAGAGGTCTATGTACAATTCCAATGTGCCAGGTTAGATGACTGGTACTAAGGATTGTAGCTGGAATTTATGAATTCAAGAACCTTGTACTGTTGAAGATTTTCCAGAATCATGAAAATCCGATTAGGGTTTGTTTCTAAATTGTGTTTAGAGGTGAGTGAATGAGGGGTGACTTGCACTAATTTGTTCAGCTTACTTGCACCGGAATTGAACATGCTTGGGAATACCTGTTATTGGGATCATTCACTTGGTTCCTGGAATTGACCTGGATTGCAGTCTCTTACTTGAAGCTCAGAGCAATATCATGTCCCATTTTAGGATCCTCAAGTCATTGAGTTTAGTTCTTGAGTAGCTTGCAATTTTGCATTTGTACCTTAGTCTTTGTGAACTAAAGGACTTAGGTTTTAAGAGTAGATGCCAGTACAGTGAGCATGGTCCGCATGTGGTCTGCAATCCTGAGGCACACAATTGATCCCTTTGATCCAGAGCTGCTTGAAGTCATATGTCCTTATTGTGTATTTGGAAGGATTTAGCAGGGTAACGCGGCCAATGATCTGCTTCCATGTCTTTTATGTCAGGAGATTGCCCAGTCTTATGGAATAGGTCATATTTCTCATGAGTGGAGTGCTGCTTAGTGACAGGCCTGCAGGTCAGATTATGTCTGTTCACCGTGAGACATCAGTTCCACTAGTCCTACAATGGTCCTGTCTTGATTTGCATGACACTGGTTACTATGACATTGGTTATGGGAAAGTCTTGTCTTGCAGGTTCATTAACCTCAATGGGTTAGGCATTGGGTGTGGTGTTGAAGGGCTATGTTGTCTTAGTAGGTTCCTACTGACTCTCAATGGTGGAAGTTGCTCATTAGCATGTGTGCATCTCCAGTGTAGTTGGGTGGTAAGAGTTCCAGGCAAGGTATTGCAGTTCCCATTGGTGGGAAAATGATACTAGGCTGTGGTTTGTGCTTCGAATCAAGTGTTGGTCATTGAAGTCTTTCCAAGTGTAGGCTATAATTTATAACAAGGAATTCAGCTTTAGGTTAAGGTTCTGTTCCTAGTTTAAAATGCTACAAGTTAAAGGAGTGTAGTAATGCACAGTCCAGTGGCCTAGTGTATTAAGAGGTCTTACATGGAATTGCCTCTTATCTGTAGGTTGAGCAACCTGGCTTTTCAATACTTTATCCTCGTAGGCCCATTCATCATACTTAGATATTTGGCAATCTCCGGTTTATGTCGGGTCAGCTATTTTGCTAAGTAGACCCTGTTGCATTTGTAACCTGTAATCCTGTCAGGTTACATTGTACCCTATCCTTGTTACCAGTTATGCTTAGTCCCTGCATGTTTTATTTTAAAGGCCTAGAGAGTATCTGACTATTGTCCGATTTAGACAGTTCATGTGATCTTTAGTCTTGAGGATCACTTTGATGCTTGTGACCTTTATGAGACTCTTGTGGATTTCTGGTTTTGCCCAGATTGCGAAAAAGAAATTATAGGGTGTAAAGCCTAGCCATTATCGGCTGGAAGCCTCAATTCCAACAGTGTTTTGCACTCTGGAAAGGTTATCGTTGCATTCTGTCCTAACGTTATGCTTCCTATGGCTGAAATCTTGGTCCTTACTACAGGCCACCAGAAGTTCAATTCTGTTGGATCGAACCATTTCTTTGTACCTAATATTGTGCAGTTCATTGCAGATTTCAAGTGATGCTCTCGGCATGGCCAAATGCTAGCCTACTCACGCAGCTTATTTCCCAGTCATCCTTCTGCATGAGTTCGAGCAGCGAGTATGTCTGCAATCTTCCTTAGGCTGCGCTACATGAGGGTTGCGAGCTCATTGTTGAGAGTGCTATTGTCCGGAGTCTTGGTCTCTGTATTGCCGGTTGGAGCACCCTTGGGGGGAGGTCCTGTTGAAGGTGCTTGCTTCCTAGGTCAGACCTGGACGAAGAGGTCTGCCATCAGGTGCTGGACCTATCAAGTCCTGGATTTCTACATGCTTGGTAACTGCCAGAGCTCATTGCATTGGGTCCCCTTGGTTGTGACCTGAGATTAGTTCCAAGGCGTTGGAATTTATGAATTCCAAGAACCGTTGGGCAAAGGTGTTGGTACATGAGTAGTTTTCCCAGTTAATGGCAGGGTAGTTAAAATCACCCAGTATTAGGGTGTTTGGTTCTATCTTAATATTTTCCAGTATGTTTAGAAAGGTGTAGTGAGAATCTTGGGGTATGGTGGGTGATCTGTAGCAAGCTACAATTTGGATTGCAGTCTTACCTAGTGTTAGTTGCACCTGGAGAATTTCAGACACATTGTTTTGGGCAACTAGCCTGGTGGTGTGAATATCCTTGGTGAATATTGACACTCCTCCACCTTTAGTGTTTCGGTCCTGCTTTGGTGGCCAAAAAGTCTGGTAAGAGTTGTAGCCTGGTATTGCAGGGGTGCTCTCTGGAGCCTTGAACCAGGTCTCAGTTACTGCACAGATATCGATGTTCTCCATTTTTAGGAGTGCCTCGAGAGAGTGCATTTTGAGGTTTAGACTTCTAGCATTGAGTAGCATTACCTTCAGATTTTGCATGCTTGTACCTATTATGGTGCTGGTTTTGTCCTTTGAACTTTGCCTAAAAAAGGCACTATAGGGGTGGCAAGAGCCTTAGCCAGTAACCTGAATCCCAGGGGTGACAGGTGCAGACCATATCTGGCAAAGCATTGTGGTCTGTCAATCATGCCGTCCCAGGCAGACAGATACTGGATCCCCTTTGAATGACACCAGAAGCTTAGCCAATTGTTGAAGTCAATTATTTTGTCCTTATATTGTGGTATCATTCTGGGCAAAGGCAGGATGCTACTCAGGGCTAGGGTCATACCTGCCTGGGCCACATGATCTGAGAGCTCTTCCATGTCTCTTTTCATGTAGTCCAGGGAGGTATGTCTCAAGTCATTCACTCCAACATGGAAAATGACAGAGTCATATTTGTACTTGTTGTGGAGTGACTTGAGTGCATGCATTATGTGGTGGATCCTGGCACCCGACAGGCAGCTAACTGTAATTTTCTCCTTGTTCAACCTGGTGAGAGGGACATCAGTGTGCCGGACTACAGAGTCACCTATGACTAAAGTGTTAGGTACACTGTCTTGCCTTACGGGCTGTTGCTGGGTGGCACACTGGTGTTGTGAACTATGTGACACTTTGGTTGTGATTGGTGTTTGCGTTTTAGCTTCAGAGGTCCTTGTTACTTGGGCAGGTTACAGTTAAGGGCCTCTGCATATGTGGATTTAGTATTGCTATATGTGGGTGTTGGTGGTGTGGGTTTAGAAGGGTTATGTGTTGCTTGAGATGTAGTGTGGGTGTTAACCTTCTCCTCTTGACTGTCTAGCACAATCTTGGGTGGAGAAAGCTTTGCTTCCATTTTGTCTATGTAAGTGCATCTCTCACAGGTGGTAGTGTTGGGTGGTAGGAGGAGAGGGTTGTCTGTGTACATGAGGCAATTGCTCCATTGCCCCAGTATGCCCAGATTCACCAGGTGGACAGGAGAAATCACCGGAAGCCGACCCTTGGACATGCCTGGTTTGGTGCTTTTTTTTTTGTAAAGTACAGGAGCTGTTTTCCCTTACATTAGCAAGGTACTTTGCAAATATAGGCCGTTTAGTGCCTACTATTAATTTCTACTTATTAACAAGGAGAGTTCAGTGCTTGTATCAGTTTAAGGCTTCCTAGTGCTTTCCTGCAGGTATTAGAGAAAGTGCTAGTCAAAGGAATGCTTAAAGGTAAGATGAAAAAAATTGCACAGTGCAGTGTGCACTAGAGAAGTTAGATGTGAAAGTAGGTAACTTACGATGTTAAGTTGTCCATCTCGCCTTCATTCTTTCTGGATGGGTTCGGTGCCGATCCTCGGCTCTGACTCAGCCAATACTAAAGCTCAAGAACTAATTCCACCGGCTCGAGGCTCCCCTATATCCCACAATGCTAGGCGGTAACTACTCAGATCTCATTTGCCGCTGTAGCTGACGAGGTGCTTTTCTACTGGCTCAGGCAGGTTAGTCAAGGATTTATTTCTAAAATCTTCTAACTTAGACCCCTAGTACTCCTTTTTCTGTAAAACCTTAGTTTTAAATACCCCTTTATCTAGTTTAACAACTTTGTTACCCTTAATTCCTTCTTTTTTTTTACCACTTTAGTTTTAGGCCTTAGGCCCCTTCTAGTCCCCTTGTGCGACTGGTATTTAATTTTAATTAAGGCCTGTGTGTGTGTGTTTTTTCTTGGACCCTTTATCATGTCCAAGGAATCAAAGGTCTCAGGATTCAAGAAGTGTGACTCGTGCTGTCAGAAAATGTCTCTGACAGACGGTCACACTTCTTGTGTGTATTGCCTGGGACCTTTGCACCTGCAGGACTCTTGTGCTGTTTGTCATGGTTTTAGCCCTAGAGTCCTGCAGGAACACAAGAATAAATTAATCTTGCGGGGCTTGTTAAAGCCTGAAGGCCCCCCGACTCAGTCTGTGTCGGGGAAGCCTTCTAAAACTTCCAAACAGTTGGCTCCGGTTTCTTAGTCGACTGCTGGAAAGGTTAAGTCTGCTTCGACATTGGCTCCAGCTCCAAGCTTCATACTGTTACCTCGGCTCTGGCTGGAGCTGAGGCTGATAAAACTCCATTGGCTCCGATACTCTTATCAGAGCCACAGTCTAGGAAGAGATCTAGATCCCCCTCTATTGGCTCCGTGCGTTCGGTGCCAGAATCCCCTCTTCTTTCTGAACGGAGCCATAAAACTCATTCCTCACGGTCTTCCAGGTTATCTGACCATGATTTGCAAAGGGTAGTGAGTAGACTTCTCAAGTCCGAGGCACTGGCCCAAATGCTGCATAGCCTGACTCAGCAGTCAGTGGCTATTTCCGTTCCCCAATACATTCCTCCTCTAACTCCTTTGAGTTCGGAGCCAGGGCTTGTCGGAGCCATGACTGCTAGTGCGTCAGATACCTTCCCTTTTGGCTCCGTCGTCTGCTCCGATCTCCTCCTTGGAGGGATCTCGGCGCCGAGCTTCCTCATCTGCTCTGAGGGGGCGAGTGGCATCAGACCCTTGTCCGACCCCCCTCTCCCTCTCGGGGCTTCGGCGCTGGTGAGTTTGGCTCCGACATCGGCTTCGGAGCCGTCCCTGTCGGTGCCGGGGGAGGTCCTTGTCTCTTCGGAGTGGGGGCCTCTGGCCTTGCCTGACAGGGGTGCCTTCGAGGTCATCCGGAGCGTGCTAAAACCATGGTCTGCCCCACAGCCGGCTCCTTCAGCCCCTCCATCTACAGTGCCTGCGGTGATTTCTACTCACCCCCTTGCCTTAGACCGCAGAGAGCCAACTCCTCAAGTTTCCCCATTGGGAATTTCCTCCTCTTCCGAGGCCTCTCCTGACCCTGTTGGAGATCCCCCTAGGAAGAGACAGTGCAAGAGGAAGCACATTGACTCCCCTGAGTCACCTCTGACACTGACTTAGAGGAATCTGAAGGTTCCCCTCGATCCCCCTCTGAGGATGTCTCCTTTGCTGACATCCTTGAGATACTGAAACAGAGGGGGATCTGGCCAGCCCTTAACCCTTCGGAGGATGAGTCAGTGTATCTTGAGGCGTTTGGCTCTCGCCCTTCTACCTCCTGGGTGTCCCCTCCCTTTGACCCCCTTATGGAAGTGGTGGCAAGGAAGGCTTGGACGGCTCCTGATTCAGTGGAACCCACCCCAAGGAGACCATCTAAATTTATTACTGCCCCTAGAGATAAAGACTTTTTATCCAAAGGTGTCCCTGTTGATGCCATGGTGGTGGCTGCGGCCACTAAGAAGGAGTTAGCCGATCCTTCGGTTCCTGTCCATCCTCCTAATAAGGAATCTAGGACTATGGACAGGTACGGCAAGCGGATGTTCTCATCAGCGACCTTTTCAATGCGGTCGCTGAACTACTTATGCCACTTCACTCGTCTCCAGAGAGATTTACTCAAGGATATGGGTGAACTGATAAAGGATCCTACAGCTGAGGGGTTCAAAGACACAATGAACTCCCAGTTGGCAACCCTGAATTCCATCGTTAACTCCTCCATGCAGCTGGTCTCATATGCTGCGGATGGGGCGAGTGGAGCCGCAGGCACAGGTGTTGCCTTACGACGTCATGCCTGGATGCGACTATGCAACTTTGCGGACCCTTTCAGGGCGTCCTTCACCAATTCTCCCTTTGATGGATCATCCTTGTTTGGTCCACAGGTGAAGGATACATTGACCTGGTGCGAGGTAGAAGGTAAGACTCTCTCTGCCATAGGAGTCCGTTTTTCTACCCCTTCTAGACCCTATCCCAAAGGTCAGAGGGGAGGAAAGATGTGGTTCCGCAAACAATCCCAGGGAGTCTCATCTGACGCACAAGGTTGATTCCCCTCTAGATGCAGAAGGGGTAATAATAATAGACGCCGCCCTAGAGGCAGAGGAGGTCCACAAAACCAGGGTAGCAGAGAAATGTTCTCTGATAAACCCTTTCAGCATACCTGAGGGGCTGCCTGGCTGTCCACCTTCGGAGGCAGTCGGGCGAAGGTTATCCCTGTACCCAAAAGCCTGGCTTTCCCTTACTCAAGACAAATGGGTACAGTCAATCATATCCGAGGGTTACAAAATTCCCTTTACTCACATCCCATCCAAACCCAAAAGATCCCTTCCAGACATTCCACCCGGTCTAAGGGAACAAGCAGCATTAGAAATTTCAAAGCTGCTATCAAAAAGAACTATTCAGTCAGTCCCAGCAGACCAGCAAGGATCCGGAATCTACTCCAAATTCTTTTTGGTACCAAAAAAAACAGGGGACTGGAGACCCATACTGGATCTCAGCTACTTAAACAAGTATATCAGGAAAACAAAATTCCGGATGGTCACGCTACAGTCCATTCTACCCTTTTTGGGTCAGGACAATTGGATGTGCTCGATAGATCTTCAGGACGTGTACTACCACATCAAGATGAACAGACGCTCCAGGAGATATCTCCACTTCAGGCTGGGAGCCAGTCACTACCAGTTCAGGGCCCTGCCCTTTGGTCTCACTACAGCCCCCCGTGTGTTTACCAAATGCATGGCAGTGGTCGCGGCTCACTTGAGATGTCAAGGATTCCAGGTGTTTCCATATTTAGACAACTGGCTCCTTACCGCCACCACCAGATATCAGCTTCTTCTATCCAGGGACTTCACCATCCAATCTTGCCAAGCTCTAGCCATTTCGATAAATTTCGAAAAATCTGCCTTGTCGCCTTGTCAGTCTATTACCTTTATAGGCGCCACCTTAAACACACTCAATCTTTCAGCCAGACTCACAGAGCAGAGAGTGTCAGATATTCAAAAACAAGTTTCCCTTCTCTTACAATGCAACAAAGTCAAAGCCAGACTAGTTTTGAAGGTGTTAGGACTCATGGCAGCAGCTATTCCCCTTCTCCCCTTAGCTCGCTTTCACATGAGGATCCTCCAATGGATGCTGTTTACTCAATGGTCCTTTCAACAGCTCCCGATGTCCCATACCATTTTGATAACTCAATCATGCAAGAATCAACTGTCTTGCTGGATCACATCACCTCAACTTCTCCGAGGAAGACCCTTCCCCCCCAGTCGCCACGTTGACAACAGACGCCTCCCTGATCGGGTTGGGGGGGCATTATCAGGGCAGGACAGTCCAAGGCACATGGCAACCTTTCAAGTGCCACTTGCTCATAAACGTCTTAGAGATGAGAGCAGTGCTTTTAGCGTTGCAAGCCCTTCACGACTCTCTTCCCACTGGGACTATTGCAATTCAAACAGACAACATGTCCATAGTGTGGTACATCAACAAACAAGGCGGAACCAGATCATACCCTTTATGTCGAGAGGCACTCAGACTTTGGCAATGGGCGATCTCCTCTCAGAGTTTTCTGATAGCAACGCACATTCCCGGGAAATCCAACGTTATTGCAGACAAATTAAGCAGGGCAATTCTCATGCCCCATGAGTGGTCTCTAAAGAAATCAGTTCTAGAAGAAGTATTCCTAAGATGGGGCCAGCCTTGCTGCAATCTTTTTGCTACTCCCCAAAACAGCAAGTGTCACGACTTCTTCACTCTCTTCCCATTACCAGGCCATCCCACCAGAGACGCTCTAGTCCACGATTGGCCCCGGGGACTTCTGTATGCTTTTCCCTCCTTTCCACTGATATCTCAACTAATTCAGAAAGCCATCGCCTTGAGAGTGACAATGATCCTCATTGCCCCTTACTGGCCTCGACAGATATGTTTTCCGTTTCTTCATCGTTACCTTTTGGAGCAGCCTTGGCATCTGGACCCAGTACCAGATCTGATAACCCACCAGTCGGGTCAGCTGCACCAATCTCTGCTTTCTCTAAACCTCACAGCGTGGTTTCTCCGATTTCCAACCTTAGCCAGGCTTCCCTTGATATCTCGCTCGGTCCGAGATATCTTGATAGCCTCTCATAAATCTTCTACCCAGAAGATTTATAGTAGCAAATGGAAACGCTTCTCCTTTTGGGCAACGTCAAAAAACATAGATCCCTTTACAGCACCTATCCAGTCTATTCTAGATTTTCTAGCAGAACTCTTTCATTTAGGATCATCTGCATCTACCATTAGAGTTCAATTGGCTGCCATATCTAATTTTCATGTTGGTGTCTCGGAGTCTAGCATCATGGCTCACAAACTCTGTAAAGCCATTTTAAGAGGCGTATTTCTTCTCAAACCTCTAATCAAAGATCCCCCACCTCAATGGGATTTGAACTTGGTTCTGGCATCCTTAATCCTTCCCCCCTTTGAACCGGTGGCTTCATGTTCTCTGAAGTTGCTTTCTTGGAAGACACTTTTTCTAGTAGCTATAACTTCAGCGAGAAGGGTATCTGAACTCCATGCTCTGTGCAGTCATCCTTCTTACTTAGTGTTTCACAAAGATAGTGTATCCCTCCGTACTAACCCATCCTTTTTGCCCAAAGTTTCCTCTCAAGTAAACCTAAACCAAATTATTGATCTCCCCGTCTTTTTCCCTAACTATTCAAACAGGTCGGAACAAAAGCTACATTTTGTGGATGTTCATCGCCAACTTAGATATTACTTAGACAGAACTAAACAATTCAGGAAATCTAATCAATTGTTTCTGTCATATGCGGAAGGGAAATTGGGCCTTCCTGTTACTAAAGTATCCCTCTCTAGATGGCTCACCTCTACAATTACCTTCATCTATGAGATAAGGCATCAAAAACTACCCTCAAGACCTAGAGCTCATTCAACTAGGGCATTAGCTACATCCGTAGCTTTTCAGGATAGGTTGCCAATAGATTCCATTTGTGCAGCAGCCACCTGGGCTTCTCCTCATACATTCATTTCACATTACAAATTGGACATGGTTTCCAGAAGCCATGCCAATTTTGGTTCCACTGTTCTCAAGAGTCTGTTCCGATAGGCCACCTGGGATAAGGTGCTAGGGACGCGGTCCCATCCAGCAAGAATGAAGGTGAGATGGACAACTTAACATTAAGTTATGTACCTACCATAACGTTCCATGTTAGTTGTCTTCTTCTCGCCTTCTTTCTTGCGCCCCGCCTTCCCCAAGCCTGGACAGACCGACAGGAATTCAGTTTCTGTTCTTTCTCTGGAAGTCGTCATTCCCACACGTTCTTCCACCTCCTTTTCTCCTTTCTTAGGTCTGCGATACCTTTCATGCAGGTTGTTTTGAGGTGGGTTTCCCTACTCCATTCTATGGAGACTAGGGTTGCTTGGTATAGCTATCAAACGAGATCTGAATAGTTACTGCCTAGCATTGTGGGATATAGGGGAGCCTCGAGCCGGTGGAATTAGCTCTCGAGCTTTAGTATTGGCCGAGTCGGAGCCGAGGATTGGCTCCGAACCCATCCAGCAAGAAAGAAGGCGAGAAGAAGACAACTAACATGGAACGTTATGGTAGGTACATAACTTCTTATTTTACCTGTTTAAAAAGTTAAGGTTTAGTGGAGAGTTACTATTTTTAAAACAGCAAGATGGGTTGAAAGCGGTGGTCACTTTTGTATTCTGGTACTATGCAATACAGTAGGATGGCCAATAAATTTAAATAGTTGAAGGGGAGGGGTTTTTGATTTAGTGATTACTCACACAAGCCAGTGAAAGTAGAGAGGAAATGAGATATATGGTCAGATTAACATAAGAGGCAGGCAACTAGAAAGACAGTGGTATATAACAAGACAACTGTGACAGTGTGGGAGGGCAGGGAAAAAATTCTGCATGACTCAGAAGAGAGAGAGAGCTGTGATCTCTTTTGAAGTTTTAATATGATGTTAAAGCAGAATGCAAGAAAAACACAAGGTAAAGAAAACAAACTACAGTATTTAAAATATACAAAATACAAAAAATAAAAGCAAACTAACCTTTCCTTCACAGCAAAGTGTAGCAGAGTCTGGATAAGCCTTTCTGGTAAAGCACAGAAATGTTTTATTTTACCCTTAAATAGAACGTTTAGTTCCTAGCTCAACCCCTCAGTTAACAAATGATTAACCTTAAGTGACCTTTTCTATCTTATGAATGAGTCCTTAATTGATCAGTTCTAATTTCTGCCTGACTCAGTTCTAATTTCTGCCTGACTCAGAAGAGAGAGAGAGAGAGCTGTGGTCTCTTTTGAAGTTTTCATATGCTGTTAAAACAGAATGCAAGTAAAACACAAGGAAAAGAAAACAAACAACAGTATTTAAAATATACAAAATATAAAAAATAAAAGCAAACTAACCTTTCCTTCACAGCAAAGTGTAGCAGAGTCTGGATAAGCCTTTCTGGTAAAGCACAGAAATGTTTTATTTTACCCTTAAATAGAATGTTTAGTTCCTAGCTCCACCCCTCAGTTAACAAATGATTAACCTTAAGTGACCTTTTCTATCTTATGAATGAGTCCTTAATTGATCAGTTCTAATTTCTGCCTGACTCAGTTCTAATTTCTGCCTGACTCAGAAGAGAGAGAGCTGTGGTCTCTTTCGAAGTTTTAATATGCTGTTAAAGCAGAATGCAAGTAAAACACAAGGTAAAGAAAACAAACTACAGTATTTAAAATATACAAAATACAAAAAATAAAAGCAAACTAACCTTTCCTTCATAGCAAAGTGTAGCAGAGTCAGGATG
Organism: Protopterus annectens; assembly: GCF_019279795.1. Lineage (NCBI taxonomy): Eukaryota > Metazoa > Chordata > Ceratodontiformes > Protopteridae > Protopterus > Protopterus annectens. The sequence goes on along the minus strand of NC_056749.1, from coordinate 469,928,014 downwards.
AGCCTTTCTGGAAAAGCTCAGAAATATTTTATTTTACCCCTTAAACAGAAGGCTTAGTTCCTAGCTCCACCCCTCAGTTAACAAATGATTAACCTTAAGTGACCTCTTCTATCTTATGAATGAGTCCTTAATTGATCAGTTCTAATTTCTGCCTGACTCAGAAGAGAGAGTGAGCTGTGATCTCTTTTGAAGTTTTAATATGCTGTTAAAGCAGAATGCAAGTAAAACACAAGGTAAAGTAAACAAACTACAATATTTAAAATATACAAAATACAAAAAATAAAAGCAAACTAACCTTTCCTTCACAGCAAAGTGTAGCAGAGTCTGGATGAGCCTTTCTGGTAAAGCTCAGAAATGTTTTATTTTACCCCTTAAATAGAAGGTTTAGTTCCTAGCTCCACCCCTCAGTTAACAAATGATTAACCTTAAGTGACCTCTTCTATCTTATGAATGAGTCCTTAATTGATCAGTTCTAATTTCTGCCTGACTCAATTCTAATTTCTGTCTGACTCAGAAGAGAGAGAGAGAGAGCTGTGGTCTCTTTTAAAGTTTTAATATGCTGTTAAAGCAGAATGCAAGTAAAACACAAGGTAAAGAAAACAAACTACAGTATTTAAAATATACAAAATACAAAAAATAAAAGCAAACTAACCTTTCCTTCACAGCAAAGTGTAGCAGAGTCTGGATGAGTCTTTCTGGTAAAGCTCAGAAATGTTTTATTTTACACCTTAAATAGAAGGTTTAGTTCCTAGCTCCACCCCTCAGTTAACAAATGATTAACCTTAAGTGACCTCTTCTATCTTATGAATGAGTCCTTAATTGATCAGTTCTAATTTCTGCCTGACTCATTTCTAATTTCTGCCTGACTCAGAAGAGAGAGAGGGAGCTGTGGTCTCTTTTGAAGTTTTAATATGATGTTAAAGCAGAATGCAAGTAAAACACAAGGTAAAGAAAACAAACTACAGTATTTAAAATATACAAAATATAAAAAATAAAAGCAAACTAACCTTTCCTTCACAGCAAGGTGTAGTAGAGTCTGGATGAGCCTTTCTGGTAAAGCTCAGAAATGATTTATTTTACCCCTTAAATAGAAGGTTTAGTTCCTAGCTCCACCCCTCAGTTAACAAATGAGTAACCTTAAGTGACCTCTTCTATCTTATGAATGAGTCCTTAATTGATCAGTTCTAATTTCTGCTTGTCTCAGTTCTAATTTCTGCCTGACTCAGAAGAGAGAGAGAGAGCTGTGGTCTCTTTTGAAGTTTTAATATGCTGTTAAAGGAGAATGCAAGTAAAACACAAGGTAAAGAAAACAAACTACAGTATTTAAAATATACAAAATACAAAAAATAAAAACAAACTAACCTTTCCTTCACCGAAAAGTGTAGCAGAGTCTGGATGAGCCTTTCTAGTAAAGCTCAGAAATGTTTTATTTTACCCCTTAAGTAGAAGGTTTAGTTCTTAGCTCCACCCCTCAGTTAACAAATGATTAACCTTCAGTGACCTCTTCTATCTTATGAATGAGTCCTTAATTGATCAGCTCTAATTTCTGCCTGACTCATTTCTAATTTCTGCCAGACTCAGAAGAGAGAGAGAGCTGTGGTCTCTTTTGAAGTTTTAATATGCTGTTAAAGCAGAATGCAAGTAAAATACAAGGTAAAGAAAACAAACTACAGTATTTAAAATATACAAAATACAAAAAATAAAAGCAAACTAACCTTTCCTTCACAGCAAAGTCTGGATGAGCCTTTCTGGTAAAGCTCAGAAATGTTTTATTTTACCCTTAAATAGAAGGTTTAGTTCCTAGCTCCACCCCTCAGTTAACAAATGATTAACCTTAAGTGACCTCTTCTATCTTATGAATGAGTCCTTAATTGATCAGTTCTAATTTCTGCCTGTCTGAGTTCTAATTTTTGCCTGACTCAGAAGAGAGAGAGAGCTGTGGTCCCTTTTGAAGTTTTAATATGCTGTTAAAGGAGAATGCAAGTAAAACACAGGGTAAAGGAAACAAACTACAGTATTTAAAATATACAAAATACAAAAAATAAAAACAAACTAACCTTTCCTTCACCGAAAAGTGTAGCAGAGTCTGGATGAGCCTTTCTGGTAAAGCTCAGAAATGTTTTATTTTACCCCTTAAATAGAAGGTTTAGTTCCAAGCTCCGCCCTCAGTAAACAAATGATTAACCTTAAGTGACCTCTTCTATCTTATGAATGAGTCCTTAATTGATCAGCTCTAATTTCTGCCTGACTCATTTCTAATTTCTGCCAGACTCAGAAGAGAGAGAGAGCTGTGGTCTCTTTTGAAGTTTTAATATGCTGTTAAAGCAGAATGCAAGTAAAACACAAGGTAAAGAAATCAAACTACAGTATTTAAAATATACAAAATACAAAAAATAAAAGCAAACTATCCTTTCCTTCACAGCAGAGTCTGGATGAGTCTTTCTGGTAAAGCTCGGAAATGTTTTATTTTACCCCTTAAATAGAAGGTTTTCTTCCTAGCTCCACCCCTCAGTTAACAAATGATTAACCTTAAGTGACCTCTTCTATCTTATGAATGAGTCCTTAATTGATCAGTTCTAATTTCTACCTGACTCAGAAGAGAGAGAGAGCTGTGGTCTCTTTTGAAGTTTTAATATGCTGTTAAAGCAGAATGCAAGTAGAACACAAGGTAAAGAAAAGAAACTACAGTATTTAAAATATACAAAATACAAAAAATAAAAGCAAACTAACCTTTCCTTCAAAGCAAAGTGTAGCAGAGTCTGGATGAGCCTTTCTGGTAAAGCTCAGAAATGTTTTATTTTACCCCTTAAATAGAAGGTTAGGTTCCTAGCTCCACCTCTCAGTTAATAAATGATTAACCCTAAGTGACCTCTTCTATCTTATGAATGAGTCCTTAATTGATCAGTTCTAATTTCTGCCTGACTCAGTTCTAATTTCTCCCTGACTCAGAAGAGAGAGAGAGAGAGAGAGCTGTGGTCTCTTTTAAAGTTTTAATATGCTGTTAAAGCAGAATGCAAGTAAAACACAAGGTAAAGAAAACAAACTACAGTATTTAAAATATACAAAATAGAAAAAATAAAAGCAACCTCACCTTTCTTTCACAGCAAAGTGTAGCAGAGTCTGGATGAGCCTTTCTGGTAAAGCACAGAAATGTTTTATTTTACCCCTTAAATAGAAGGTTTAGTTCCTAGCTCCACCCCTCAGTTAAGAAATGATTAACCTTAAGTGACCTCTTCTATCTTATGAATGAGTCCTTAATTGATCAGTTCTAATTTCTGCCTGACTCAGTTCTAATTTCTGCCTGACTCAGAAGAGAGAGAGAGAGAGAGCTGTGGTCTCTTTTGAAGTTTTAATATGCTGTTAAAGCAGAATGCAAGTAAAACACAAGGTAAAGAAAACTACAGAGTCTGGATGAGCCTTTCTGGTAAAAACATCCACAAAAAATTTTGGTCTAGCAGAAATAAACTTCTCTACCCAGGACAATCGTCTACTCCTACCCCCTTGACTACCCTCCAAAAATTGTTGCTAACACCCTTAACACTTTCTTTACAGAAACCATTCAATATCTTGACAACAAGCTAGCTCCCAATAGCCCAAGTTCTACTGATCCCACACCCAATAATCATACTCTCTTCAAATTTCAGCCAGTCCCAACAACTTTTATTAGGTCACTACTCAAGAAATTGAAACCCACCATCCTATCGGCAGATCTGCTACCCGCCGAGTATCTCCAAAAAGCCGCTGATGAAATAGCTTATCACATTTCAATACTAATCAATAGCTCTATTGTTGAAGCTTATATCACCTCTATCTGGAAAATTTCCCACATTATTCCTCTCCATAAAGGGGGAAATTCCACTGAACTCTCAAATTACAGGCCTATAGCCATCCTTTCACCCTTGGCTAAAATTATGGAAAAATGTATCCATAAAGAATTCTTAGCTTATATTAATCTGAACAATCTCTTATCCCCATCCCAGCATGGATTTAGACCTTGCCATAGTACAACCTCAGCCCTTCTTTCCTTCTTTCACAGAATAAATAAAAACTACAATAACAACAAGCTCTCCTCAGCTCTCTTCCTAGACCTTTCCAAGGCATCCGATATGGTAAACCACCAGCTACTCTTAGGGACACTAAAAACACTCTCCGTTGATAACCTAGCAATTATCTGGTTTCATTCCTATCTAAGAGGCAGACAACAAGCTGTACTATAGAAAGATAACTTATCTTCCCTGTTGCCACTCACCCTCGGAGTCCCCCAGGGGTCTATATTAGACCCCCTCCTATTCTCCATTTTCATTAATGATCTGCATAAAGTCATCCCAGATGCAACTTGTATTCAGTATGCAGATGACTCAATCTTAATCTGTGATGCCACCTCCCCCACAGACTTACAATCTTTATCCCAAAACACCTTCAACAAAGTAGAGAACTGGCTCACTGTTCGCCATCTACTATTAAACCTAAATAAAACTAAGGTGTTACTCTTCCCCCCACTTGCAAGGTCCCTTTACCATCTCTCACCATAACATCTAACAATGATACCATAATTTCCCCAGAACCAAGTACTAAACTACTAGGAGTAATTATTGACAACAGGCTTAAGTTTAATGCTCATGTCAACAAAACTATTAAAACAGTTAATTAGAAACTGGGCTCTTTATATAAGATTAAACAATTCTTAACCCCATCTGCTAGGACTGTGATTGCCCATACACATTTACTATCAACCCTTCTTTATGCCTCACCCATCTTCGCAAACCTAAGCAAATCTGACCTAAATAAACTGACTAGCTGCCACAATAATATTGCCAGATTTGCCACAGGATCAGCATATGGAACACATCACTGTCTAAACGTTAAATTACTAGACTGGCTAGAACTACCCTACCAACTTCAATATAACCAATTAATAGTTGCTCACAAAGTTCTCTACCAACCAGACACTACATCCATACTGAAAAATATTATCACTCCCTACAGTAACCTAAAAACACTCCACTCCTCCAACAGAACACTAGTACAAACTGTTAAATCCAACAATTCAGCTGGTGAATCACTGTTTACCAACTCTGTTGGCAAAACCTGGAACTTACTTCTTGCGGAACTTACTACAGATCCCTCATTAACCCAGTTCAAAATATCTCTTAAAAAACACCTAAAAATGCATTGGCTTTGTCCTTGTACAAACACTGACTAATCCCTACTCAAATACCAACTATAAATAAAAACCATATTATATGAAGAAACTTTCATTTATTACTCTGATTCATTAACTGATTAGAAAACTGATTACATGTCTCTTACCTACTGGAAAGTACTAAAGTAAGGATGATTACTTGGCACAATCATGTACTACTAAATTGTATGTGAACCACTAAAAATGTGTGTGTTCTCCCTTAACAGTTAATAATTTCTAATATTCCTGCGTGTATGCTAGAAACTCTTGAATATGTGTGTATATATTGTTGAACAAATGTCCATTTTGTAATATTTCACTGCATGTATCCATGTAATGTTTGTCTGGAGCTTTTCTCCCCAGGTCTCCACTAAAAATGGACCTATATCCAGTCGGACTTTCCTGGTTAACAAATGTAAAATAAAATAAAATAAATAAAATTAGTATTGTTTCAATCTTTGATGTTTGCAGATCAATGTGCGTGTGTACAGCTTTAAGAAGCTTTCTAGGGACTTGCACAAGTGTATTAATATTGAGCACGAGCGAGCCTGACTGCCGTTTTGTAGTAAGCTGTTGAGATGTAAGCATGCATGTCTGTGTAGTCTGTCAGTTAATCAGTTTGTTTATATTTTGTAAAGCTGCTATCCATCCGGATGTGCTTCTATGTAATAAAGCATATAAACGAACTACCTCGCCTCTTCATCTGTACTAGAGAGGGACGAGCGACATGGTGTCAGAATGGTACAGCTACAGCTACAGCTTGTTAATGTATGTAAGCAAAAGGGATGTATAGTCATTATTAGGCCTCAGAGACAGTTTGAAAATGGGACTCCCTTTCATTTAACAAGGAAGCCCATTATGTTAGCTTGAAAGACCACTGTTCTAATTTCGCCCGGTATATTTTCCCTGCCTATGCTGATCTTTTCGATAACAAACTGGGCAAGCTTCTGGTCATATACTCCATGAAGTTAGACCCAGAGGTCAGACCAGCCTCTAAAGTTCCAGTAGCTATGCAGAACAGAGTCAAAGCCAAACTAGATAAAATGGTGCAACAAGGTGTAATTTATTCAGTTGATGTTCCAATGGAATGGGTATCTTTCATGGTGGTAGCTCATAAGAAAAGCTCAAATGATATCAGAATATGTATTGATCCATGGATTTGAACAAGGCACTGAAAAGACCTCATAATCCAATGCGTATAATCAAAGAAGTTGTAACACTGATGCCAAATGCCACTGTTTTTTCTGTCTTAGATGCAAAGAGTTCATTTTGGCAAATTTTTCTTGACAAAAAATCCTCATTGTCAACTACATTCAGTACACCTTTTGGCAAGTACAGAGTCTTGAGAAAGCTATTTGGGATACATTCTGCCAGTGAAGTCTTTCAGCGGGCAACTGAGCACATTTTTTCTAGGTATCCATGTGCTGTTATAGTTGATAATATTCTAGTAAGAGGTAATGGTGAAGTTGAGCATGACAGACACCTCAAGAAAGTTCTGGAAAGAGCACATCAAGTGAATCTTAAACTGAATCCCCAGAAGTACAAGTTCAGGTTATGAGACGTTACTTATGTTGGTCATTTGTTTACTAGTTCAGGCTTCCAAGGAAACCGCTGTTCTCGAGATGCCAGCTCCAGACAATGTTCAAGCCCTACAACATTTTCTTGGCATGGTTAACTATCTAGGCAAGTTCATTTCAGACTTACGCCAACTAGCAGCACCCCTTAGAGAGCTGATATGAAAGGCTGTATCCTGGTCTTGGTTAGAACAGCACAAAAGAGCACTTTATGTCCTGAAACAGAGAATTGCAAGTCCACCAGCTCTCAGGTACTGTGATGTCCACAAACCAGTTAATCTTTCCTGTGATGCTTTAAAATTTGGTCTTGGTGAAAAGAAGGGTGAGAGGACTACCATTTTGGTCTTCTATGTCAAAAATAAAAAAAAAAAAAACTGTAGAAATCACAAAAAATGGCCAGAATGCAAGCAAAACTCATTCACATCATCGCTTTTCGTTTGTAAAATAACAAATTTCATCAGACTAAAACAGTGTTAAACCACAACTGAACTTCCTAAATAGCATTTTGTAAGCCTGCCCTACACTAGAAAGGAAATGATGTCATAACAATTTTTTTAATTAAAAAAAAAAAAAAAAAAAATATATATATATATATATATATATATATATATATAGATATATATATATAAACACATATATATATAAAACACACATCTTCTTCTTCTTTCGGCTGCTCCCGTTAGGGGTCGCCACAGCAGATAAACTGTTTCCATTTCTTCCTGTCCTCTGCATCTTGCTCTGTCACACCAACCACCTGCATGTCCTCTCTCACCACATCCATAAACCTTATCTTAGGCCTTCCTCTTTTCCTGTTACCTGGCAGGTCCATCCTTAGCATTTTTTCCCCAGTATACTCTTCATCCTTCCTCAGCACATGTCCAAACCAATGTAATCTTGCCTCTCTCGCTTTGTCTCCAAACCTTCCAACCTGGGCTGACCCTCTAATATACCTATTCCTAATCCTGTCCATCCTCGTCACACTCAGTGCAAATCTTAATATTTTCAACTCTGCCACGTCAAGCTCTGACTCCTGCCTTTTTGTCAATGCCACTGTCTCCAACCCATATAACATTGCTGGTCTCACTACCCTCTTGTAGACCTTCCCTTTCACTCTTACTGGTACTCGTCTGTCACAAATCACTCCTGACACTCTTCTCCACCCACTCCATCCTGCCTGTACACTCTTCTTCACCTCTCTTCCACACTCACCATTACTTTGAACTGTTGAGCCCAAGTACTTAAAATCATTCACCTTCACCACCTCTACTCCCTGCATCTTCACCATTCCTCTATCCTCCCTCTCATTCACACACATATATTCTGTCTTAGTCCTGCTGACCTTCATTCTTCTCCTCTCTAAAGCATATCTCCACCTCTCCAGGGTCTCCTCCACCTGTTCCCTACACTCATTACAGATCACAATGTCATCTGCAAACATGATAGTCCACGGGGACTCCTGTCTGATCTCGTCTGTCAACCTGTCCATCACCATTGCAAATAAGAAAGGGCTCAGAGCTGATCCTTGATGTAATCCCACCTCCACCTTAAACGCATCTGTCACTCCCACCGCAGACCTCACCACTGTCACACTACCCTCGTACATATCCTGTACCACTCTTACATACTTCTCTGACACTCCCAACTTCCTCATACAATACCACAACTCCTCTCTAGGCACCCTGTCATATGCTTTCTCTAAATCCACAAAGACACAATGCAACTCCTTCTGACCTTCTCTGTACTTCTTCATCAACACTCTCAGAGCAAACATCGCATCTGTAGTGCTCTTTCCTGGCACAAAACCATATTGCTGATCACTAATCATCACCTTCCTTCTTAACCTAGCTTCCACAACTCTTTCCCATAACTTCATGCTGTGACTGATCAGTTTAATCCCTCTGTAGTTACTACAGCTCTGCACATCACCCTTATTCTTAAAAATCGGTATCAAAACACTTTTTCTCCATTCCTCAGGCATCCTCTCACTTTCCAAGATTTCATTAAACAATCTAGTTAAAAACTCCACTGCCATTTCACCTAAACACCTCCATGCTTCCACAGGTATGTCATCTGGACCAACAGCCTTTCCGTTCTTCATCCTCTTCATTGCTATCCTTACTTCCTCCTTGATAATCCACTGCACTTCCTGATTCACTATCCCCACATCATCCATCCTTCTCTCCCTCTCATTCTCTTCATTCATCAACCCCTCAAAGTACTCTTTCCATCTGCTCAACACACTCTCCTCACTTGTGAGTACGTTTCCCTCATTATCCTTTATCACCCTTACCTGCTGCACATCTTTACTAGCTTGGTCCCTCTGTCTAGCCAATCGGTACAGGTCCTTTTCTCCCTGCTTTGTGTCCAACCTTTTATACAACTCTTCATATGCCTTACCCTTAGCCTTCGCCACCTCTCTCTTTGCCATGCACCTCATCTCCTTATACTCTTGTCTACTTTCTTCATCTCTTTGACAATCCCACTTCTTCCTTGCCAACCTCTTTCTCTGTATAATCTCCTGTACTTCTTCATTCCACCACCAGGTCTCCTTGTCCTCCTTCCTCTTTCCAGATGTCACACCAAGCACCCTTCTAGCCATCTCTCTTACTAGCTCTGCTGTAGTTACCCAGCTATTTGGTAACTCTTCACTGCCACCCAGTGCCTGTCTTAACTCTTCCCTGAACATCATCTCACAATTACCCTTTTTCAATTTCCACCATTTGATCCTTGGTGCTGCCCTCACAGTCATCCTCCTCTTCTTGATCACCAATGTCATCCTACAAACCACCATCCTATGCTGCCTAACTACACTTTCCCCTGCCACCACTTTACAGTCTCCAATCTCCTTCAAATTGGCCCTTCTACATAAGATATAATCCACCTGTGTGCATCTTCCTCCACTCTTGTATGTCACCCTATGCTCCTCCCTCTTCTTAAAATTCATATTCATCACAGCCATGTCCATCCTTTTTGCAAAATCCACAACCATCTGACCTTCTGCATGCCTTTGTTTAACACCATACATACCCATCACTTCCTCATCCCCTCTGTTCCCTTCACCAACATGCCCATTAAAATCTGCTCCAATCACTAGTCTCTCACCCTTGGGTACAGTCATCACCACTTCATCCAGCTCACTCCAAAATGTTTTGTTTTTCATCCATCACACACCCAACTTGTGGAGCATATGCACTAACAACATTCATCATTACACCATCAATTTCCAGCTTCATAAACATCACTCTATCTGACACTCTTTTCACCTCCGAAACACTCTTAGCATATTGTTCCTTCAGGATAATGCCTGCGCCATTTCTCCTCCCATCCACACCATGATAAACCAATTTGAAACTGCCTCCGATACACCTAGCCTTGCTCCCCTTCCATCTGGTCTCTTGCACACACAATATACCAACCATCCTTCGGTCCATCATATTAGCTAGCTCCCTCCCTATACCAGTCATACTGCCAACATTCAAAGTTCTGACCCTCACCTTCACAGTCCTGGCCTTTACCTGCCTTCAGGCATGCCTTCCACCTCTTCTCCTCCTTCGACCAACAGTAGCCCAATTTCTGCCAGCACCCTGTTGGCCAACAGTACTGGTGGCGGTCATTGTTAACCCAGGCCTCGACCGATCTGGTATGAATTTCTGTACAGTTTTCTGCATGTATGGTTTGGCAAAATTTTATGCCGGATGCCCTCCCTGACGCAACCCTCCCCATTTATCCGGGCTTGGGACGGGCACAAAGAAATGCACTGGCTTGTGCATCCTCAGTGGCTGGGTTATATATAAAACACACATAAAATACATTAACTAAATTCCTTCATTAAATATACTTATTAAATAACTACCCTAACACAAGTCAGCAATAATTAAAACTAGCTTACAAATAATCTCACCTAAGTAATGCTTTTAGCCCGAGTAAACTATTGATTGCACGGTAGTCATTCAAACCCGGCCATGTATAAGAATGTAATTTTAGTTGTCAGATTAATTCTGCTCTTTCTAAATGTAGCATCCATGGGCCCCCCCTAAGTTGCTCATGGACCTGCTAGATACCACAAAATTCAAATGTATGATCACCATACTCCTGTATGTGTTTCGCAAGTGCATTTGTTAAATTCATCTTTTTAATGGCATATATGTGCTCATATACTCTTTCTTTTAGGGTTCTAGTAGTCTTCCCTATGTAATAAGCTGGACAGTGCTTACACATTGCCACATGCACAAGTCCTTTTGAATTACAATTTAGTTTATCATATATATTATATTTCTGACCATTAATTTCAACATATTTACCCTCATATATATGCTTGCATAAATAACACAATCCATATTTTTTCATGCCTTTTAGTTGTTTTTTGTTATTTGACACATTTCAAGAAGAGTTTTAAAATTCTTGCCTCTTCTAGCTATCATTTTTACACCATCCTTAAATTTATTAATGACAGATGCTTCAACCTCGATTAAATGCCAATTCTTTAAAATTATTGTTTTTATCTCATAAAAATGAATGTTAAATGTTGTAATGAAGGTTGCATTAAAATCTATACGATTATCTTCCTTTTGTATATATACCTGGTTCACCTGTTGATTTAGGATTGGTGAAAAATGTCCATTATTCCTAACTAACAGGATAACCCTACTTATAAACATCTCTGTGAGATGCCTGCACTCAAAAATAAAATCTGCTTCCAAGCTAACTATTTTAGCAGGACGGACAAATAGTAGATTAAAGAAGTTTTTGGATGGACAGGTACAGATCTGCAAGGATTCTTGGCACTTTCTAAGCTTGATGAATGGTATTGAATATTATAATCAGTTTTTTTTCTTGATAGTGGATGTAAAGGATCTGTTTTCTGTCATACCCCAACAGGAGGGTATTCAGATTATAGAGCAGTTTATATTTGAGCAAGCCGTGCCACAATCAGAAATCAATTTATATGTTAATTTGTTTGACATCATACTTTCCAATAACTTCTTAATATTTAATAACAGCTACTATCTTCAAAAGGTAGGCGTTGCGATGAGGTCACCTTGTGGGACCATTTTCACCAATTTAGTTATGACAGGATGGGAAAAGAAATATGTCCTAGGAGGCAATTATACTGATAACATTATGTTGTATCTCTGTTACCTGGACGATATATTTATCCTATGGAAAGGTGACCAACAATCTGTGGAACAATTTTTAGCATATATTAATAACACAACATAGTATTTAAAATTCACACATGCCATAGATGAGCAAGAAATAAACTATCTGGATGTTAACCTTAGTAAGAATAGAATTAACCAAAGATTTATTGCAAAACTGCACAGGAAACCAACTTACTCTAACCCTTTCCTGCATTTCACAAGCTCCCATCCTTTATCGAATAAAAAAGCAGTAGTAAAAGGACAATTTGTCCGTCCTGATAAAATGGTTAGCTTGAAAGCAGATTTTATTTTTGAGTGCAGGCATCTCACAGAGATGTTTATAAGTAGGGTTATCCTGTTAGTTAGGAATAATGGACATTTTTCACCAATCCTAAATCAACAGGTGAACCAGGTATATATACAAAAGGAAGATAGTCATATAGATTTTAATGCAACCTTCATTACAACATTTAACATTCATTTTTATGAGATAAAAACAATAATTTTAAAGAATTGGCATTTAATCGAGGTTGAAGCATCTGTCATTAATACATTTAAGGATGGTGTAAAAATGATAGCTAGAAGAGGCAAGGATTTTAAAACTCTTCTTGAAATGTGTCAAATAACAAAAAACAACAAGTAAAAGGCATGAAAAAATATGGATTGTGTTATTTATGCAAGCATATATATGAGGGTAAATATGTTGAAATTAATGGTCAGAAATATAATATATATGATAAACTAAACTGTAATTCAAAAGGGCTTGTGTATGTGGCAATGTGTAAGCACTGTCCAGCTTATTACATAGGGAAGACTACTAGAACCCTAAAAGAAAGAGTATAGGAGCGCCTATATGCCATTAGAAAGATGAATTTAACAAATGCACTTGCGAAACACATACAGGAGTATGGTGATCATACATTTGAATTTTGTGGTATCCAGCAGGTCCATGAGCAACTTAGGGGGGCCCATGGATGCTACATTTAGAAAGAGCAGAATTAATCTGGCAACTAAAATTACATTCTTATGCATGGCCAGGTTTGAATGACTACTGTGCAATCAATAGTATACTCGGGCTAAAAGCATTACTTAGGTGAGATTATTTGTAAACTGGTTTTAATTATTGCTGACCTGTGTTAGGGTAGTCATTTAATAAGTATATTTACTTATATATATTTTTTATATATATTTTTCTATAACAAGAAATATATTAATTAATAATAATCAACTAGGATGTCTTTAGATTATTTATTAATGAAGAAATTTAGTTAATGTATTTTATGTGTATTTTATATATATATGTGTTTATATATTTTAAAAAAATTAAAAATTTTGTTATGACATCATATCCTTTCTAGTGTAGGGCAGGCTTATAAAATACTATTTAAGAAGTTCAGTTGTGGTTTAACACTGTTTTAGTCTGATGGAGTTATTTTACAAACGAAAAGCACTTCACTGTATTTCATTAAATAAGAGTTTTGCTTGCACTCTGGCCATTTTTTGTGACTTCTATGTCAAAAGACATTGAGAGAGTACTTTCATCTTGTTCTGTATGTAATAATACTAAGTCACATCAACAGAAAGAACCACTTCAGCTAGACCACATTCCAGGACTACCATGGACGAGTCTGCACAAAGTTATTTCTGACAATGGTACACAGTTCACTAGTCAAAAATTCGAAAGATTCACCAAAGAGTGAGACTTTATCCATTTTACGAGTAGCCCTGAGTACCCACAGTCAAATGGTTTGGCAGAACGTGCAGTTTAAAGTGCGAAACAGTTACTAGAGAAGTCGAAATGAGATAACAGTGATGTGCTCCTAAATCTCTTGAATCTCAGAAATATTCCTTGTATTAAACATCTTGGTTCACCTGCACAGAGACATCTGTTGAGACAAACCAGAACTACATTGCCAATCAGTAGTAGTTTATTTGTTCCAAGTGCTATGAATAACATATCAGTGAAAGCCCATCTGTTAAAGAAGCACCTAACACAGAAATCTTTTTATGATAAATCCAGCAAATTGCTCAATCCATTACATGAAGGAGAGACAGTGAGAATGCAAATGTGCAAAGGTTATGATCGGATTGGAGTTGTGAAAAGTGTATACCCAGAGCTAAGATCGTACATTGTGGAATCACAAGGAGCAGAATTTAAGTGGATAGCCTGTGAGAAAGACTCTTTATCTCAGAGTGAGTCATCCAGCGTTCCAGTTCCAGAGGACGTTTCAGTGAATATTTCTGTTCCTGAGATGAATCCAGACATTCCAGATACGAGTTGTTCACAGAAGACTGTCCCAGTTGTTAAACCCAGTTCAGATTACTATGCTATTCCAGACCATGTTACAAATACACAACTTGGACATGAACATTGTGTTTGTTTCAAATGTGAATATTACTGCATGCCTTATTCCAATGTTATCTCATTGATGACAATCTACTCAAGAGGGAAGATGTAGGTCAATGTGTGTGTACAGCTTTAAGAAGCTTTATAGGGGCTTGCACAAGTGTATAAATACTGTGCACGAGCAAGCTTGTCTGCCATTTTGTAGTAAGCTGTTGAGATGTAACATGTATGTCTGTGTAGTCTGTCAGTTAATCAGTTCATTTACATTTTGTAAAGCTGCTATCCATCTTGATATGTTTCTGTGTAATAAAGCATATAAACGAAATACCCCACCTGTTCATCTTCTGTACTAGAGAGGAATGAGCGACAGTGTTAGGCAAAAGTGCTCTTTGTAGCACCTGTAATGAGCCCAGAACTGACTCCTTCTGCAGTTCATATGAGCAGTTCTCTCTATATTTTCTCTGTTTTCTGTGAATTTACGTATGCTTGTTTATTTCTGTGAATTTTATCTGATTGCTATATGCTTGTTTATTTCTGTGAATTTTATCTGATTGCTAGGTCAGTGTATGTTTTAATGTGGTTTTAGAAGATTAACTAGTTAATATTGAGTATTGCAATAAGCTGTAGCATCCATTTTGTTTTTCACTATTGCATTATTTTAAACTGGCTGCTTCTTGTGTTTAGATAGGTAATGATAGTTCCAGATTTTCTAAAGGCCACATTGTCTTTGTTACTGTTTGCTATTTGTTAAATAGGATGCATAGAGTACATTTTGTCATCATGTATAACGACAAATATTTCAAATGCTGCATCTAATTTTGAACTTTCTGTGAATGTAAAGTGATTTTCCTTTGAGAGGAATGTACTGACCTTTGTACTTTCTATAATATGGTTGGACTATTTCTCTTCTCTTCTCTTCTCTTCTCTTCTCTTCTCTTCTCTTCTCTTCTCTTCTCCTATCCTCTAAGTCTCTCTCCCTTCCTAAACTTGTACATGCATAAAGCTGTTTCATAACCTTTTCTCTCAATAATTCACATTCATAACTTTCTTACAGGCACTTCCTTTAGTGTTACATGCCAGATGCACAGAGGGAATTCTGGGTTGGTCCTGAAACCTCCCCCCTTTTTTTTTCACTAAAAATAGAAGTCATTTGTGGCTACTCCTGGATAAGTCTGTCAAGGCATTTCTTCTCGTGTTCATATCTTTTACTGGAACACTGTTCCGCATTTTAAAAATAAGGCTGTAAAGGCTCAAACCTGCCGTACTTCCCTTATTGGCAGATGCAATTTAATAGTTCATCCTCATTACCCAGGGAAATGGGCTGCATTTACTCAAGTGCCTGCAGGGGACAAAGTCTCATTAGCTTGTTTAATCAGAAGTTCACCTTACAAACTTGTTTCTGATCTTGAAGGTGTACACCCATAGCTTTAACAATTAAGGGGCCTTAGTTTTTCTCACCCCCCTTTTTCACCCCCATGTTTATTTAATTAGTCTGAACACTGTTGTGCTTGGACTGCATGGCCTCTGTATCTCCTGTATTCACCTGGCACACCTTCATTGATTTAGTCTAGCTGGGTGACGGTATGTCATGCTTTGCTTACCTCCCACCCTCAATTCCCCAGCCACCCCTGGGCTCTTCAATTTATACATCACTGTCTCTACATTCACTCTTCTGTCCACCCATTAAAGGTACACACAACTAAATAAACCTGCATACTACTTCATCAACCACCTCATTGTGATAGCTTCGCACCATAAACTTCCATACAGCTTCATCACTATCCACACTTAAATAAATCCAGCAAGAAACACTTATTCTTCTCAACTCCTTCACCTTCTCAAATGCACTTTCTAGTCCTCTCCCCATCCTCACAGACCCAGACCTCTAACTTTCAGAACCCCTTTTCTACCACATGCTCCACAATGCTTCTCCACCTCACCACCATCATACTCCTCCTTCCTTTAACCCACAACACTATTATTAACTCCATCTCTTCTTCCATCTGTCAACTTACTCTATCCTAGAATACCACAAAGCCACAAAATCACTCACTTGAACCCCAAGACCTACCCCACCTATTTATACCCTGCATTTACCACCTGCCACTATCACCGAACTACAGCTTCACCATTCCTTTACCTCAGCTCTTTCAAACATAACAAACCCCAGCAATCCCACCTCAAACTTCCTAATCCCTTCTATAAATTCACCCTTATCCTGCTCATACTGTTCTTTCGAGTCAAAATTGAATCCAGTCAAGGTTTCTCCCACCACATAACACCTATAACCTTTCCTGACACCGCCAACCTATCCTTTGCATTAATTAATGCCCAAAGCATCTCTAATAAACTCGATCAGATAAACACCTTCCTTACAACCCACTTACTTGACATCACAGCTGTCACTAAAATATGTCTCAAACAAAACAATAATAATTTTCAGCATCTACTTCCCTCTTTCACATACCCCAAGACCCCAAACCTGGCAGCAGACAAGGTGGGGACACTCTCATTGTTCATAAAAACAACTTTACACCAACTATCATTGCACAAGCAAATGCCTCCTCAGATACTTAACCCAGCTGGATCCTTCTAAAACGTTTCTACCGGAGGATCAATAACCTTCTAATAGCAGTTGCCTACATTCCTCCTCTAGCCTCTCTAACAAATTTAAATCCCTTATTATTACTATCATCTAAGCTACCCAGAACTATAAAACTATTGTTATTCTACATAATTTAAACCTAAACTGCCTGGGTCTCCTGAGCAATGACATTGCTGAATTCCTAGCCAATGTCAACCTTGTACAGTTAGTCAATCATACCACTCATCTAAGTCTCCAAACCAACAACCACTCCCTCCTGGATGTGCTAATCACTACCAAACCTGCCATTATATCCAATTTATCTGTTCTTCCACACTCACCAATAACTTTCTAAATTATCCATCAGTCACCAAAACTGCCCCTCAAACTAGTTGCCTTCAGACCTAGAGCCACCATCTATGCAGACAACCTCAAAAACATCTAGCAACTTTTGACTGGTCTCCCACTATCAGCTTACAGTATCCCAACTTAACTGTAACAGCTCTGACACAAACCCTCCTTCAACCTCATACAAATTCTTCCCTCTCACATAGAGCATTTTCAAAAACAATGAAAGCCTCTGCCTAACCACTGACGTGAAAGCTCTGCTCAAACTTAGGGACAATATGTGATCTTTGTGGTGTCAAAACCCCTCACCAGAAAATCATACTGCCTTTATCTCTCATTCTAACCTAGCTAAGCAAGCCGTATGCAAGCAGAAAAACAAATACTTCAAAATAAGCAACTTACTCTTCTAGGCAAACCCAAACATTTTTGGCAGAAAGTAAATCTTCTCACAGCTGTAAATCAGTTGATTACACCTCCTCTCCTATCACCAACCAGACCTCTCAAGGCCAACTCTCAACATCTGACTTTCTCAAAGAATTCAGCCTCCTCCTTAGTACCACATCCCCCTCCTCTCTCCCCAACTCACCTAGCCCCCCTCCTTTTATCCCCCACGTGTATTTTAAGATGATTACATGCAAAGAATTTGTTCCCCCTTGTAGAAAACATAACCATGGGTGCACCTTCTGCTGCAGACAGCGTACTCCCTTTGGTTTATATCACTCTGCAAGGACTTTCTTGCCACACCTCTTCTATATATTTATAACCTTTGCTTAATTCAAAATACAATGTCAGACACATTAAAACTGCTCTGGTTAAATCCCTTACCTGCAGTAACTGGAAAGACCCCAAAACTACCTCACCAAGAGGATCAAGGGGCTCAAACAGATGCCCTATGCAGTTCGGCTAAAGAAACTGCAGCTCTACTCAGTTGTGTACCGCCTACTCAGAGGCTATCTGTGTCTGATGTATAAAGCCATGTCCAACCCAGAATTAATGGACATGCTTCACCTCAGGAAATCCAAATCCCTTAGAGCTACACGCTCCAGGGACTTGAACCTCAGCACAGAAATAAATAGGACATGCTGGAGGGACAGATTCATATCCCAGAGGCTCCCCTCACTCTGGAACAAAATCCCAATCCATGTTATGCAGAGCCCCTCACTGACCCTCTTCAAGAGAAATCTTGACGAGTGGATGGGAGATCATAAGTTTACCCCTGGGATCTCTTCTGTGTCCCTGCTTAACAGAGGCACAGTCAACTAACCATACAGAGGCACAGTCAACTAATCTAAAAGGGTGGCGAAAGCCAAACACACTCTGGCTAGGCTTATAAATGCCCTAGGGCAGGTAGCCTAGTATCAACCTATGAACCTATGAACCAACAGCCTCAGCCAGTAAATACCTCCCAGTTCCACCCTATCTCCATCCTCCCTACACTTGGGAAAATACTTGAGAAACTAATCTGCAACCAGCTGTCCACTTACATCCAACAGCACCTCCTCCACAATCTAAACAGCATGGATTCTGGGCTTGCTGGAGCACAATGACAGCACTATGGTCAGTTATGGCTGAGATCCTTCTCAGCATGGATAAAGGAAACATTTCAGGAGCTCTCCACTGACCTTACCAAAGCTTTTGATCTACTTTACCACTTTCTGCTCCTTCACTCCCTCTAAGAAATCGGAGTTAGCCCCAACACTGTCACCTGGTTCCAACATTACTTAACAAATGGGTATTTCAGAGTCATATTAGGCCCATCCCTATAGCTGCCAGCACTCCTTACCAGATGAGTGCCCCAGGGATCCATACTGACCCCTCTTTTGTTTTCAGTTTTTATTAACAAGCTGCCCTCTGATCTCCCTAACCTTCCTATAACTCTTTATGCAGATAACATGGTTATTCTTTGATCCAGTACCTCACATTCAGCTATTCAAACCCAGCTTCAGTCTGACCTTCATTGCCATAGTTCTTGGCTAAACAACCATAAGCTACTTCTAAACCCCACTAAAACAAAAAGTATATTTGTAACCTTACAAAAGCTGAAAAAGATTCATAAAAATCTCAGCATCACAGCTCTCAACTGTTGTCACATCCTTTAATACTTAGGTTTAAGGCTAAACCAGTCACCTAATTTCCAATGCCACATTGAAAACACCAGGAAAAGGATCAGTTCTCTTTTATTCTGGTCCTGAAAAATATTTCCCTTTTTCTCCAGACCAGCTAGAGATGCAATAGGGAAAAGAGTCCTCCCTGCTCAACTTGAATATGGGCTCCCTACCATAGCAACAGCTTCTAAAAAAACATATAAACTGCAGTCCATTGAAAACAAAATCTGCTGATTAATTTGTAATTCCTCCCCTCAGGAACACCACTGCACTGCCCTCTCCAAGGCCAAATGGCTACCAGTCTCCTACAGAGTTGAGCTACTGTTAAGGTCTCTTGTTTTCAAATTACTCAAGCCAGGTAACTTTCTACTTCTTGCAGCCAAGCTCCCTAATAAAACCACCCCTAGAACCTCTGCAACCTCTCCCAATTAACTCACTCACTGCAGACACCTCAAACTAAACTGTACTCTACCAACCATTGCTTCTCCATTCTTGTACTCAAATTCTGGCAATCCCTTCCCCTTCATCTTAAAGAAATTTCCTCTTTTCCTACCTTCAGAGCTCAACTCTAAAGACTCTGTCTTTCTCATTTCCATTCATGCCATTCAGCACATCAGGCACCCCTCCAGGCACTCAACTCAAAAGACACCTTTTATCAAAAACTGGACTGCAAGTGCTTTTCCACTGGACATATACCCTAACTTCCTCCTCACCTGCATCACTTATGTTCTCAGCTGCTGCTTCTCTCCCTCATATTTACTACTAAAATGAATTCCTATTTGATTTTGTACTCTGCTTCTATTATTTATATATGGTATCGTCTATGTGATTATCTACCTTCTTTTTTGTGAAGCTCTTTACCCAGGCTGCGCCTGGCCTGTAGTGATCAGTGTACTACCCCAGTAAACAAACTAAAATAAATAAAATAAAATAAGTAAATATGGAGTTACAGGTATTTGGTAGCATATCTAAATACAACTGTAGATTCCTTTTTATTAGACCTATTGCTCCTACTACTGTTGGAACTGTCTGGGTATCTTTCTTTCACATTGCTCTTGACTCTGCCTGCAAATCCTTACATTTTATGACTGTTTTCTCTGTAAGTGACACTGTAATTACTAGGTGTAACCATTTCAATGATCAATGCTACTTTTGTCTTTTCTTCATGGACTACTGTAACTGGTTTCCTTGCATCTGTTTTTTTCAGTTGTTGGGAATTAGTGATCCCATGTGATGTACACTTCATCATTCTCTATAATGCTTTGGGGTTCATGTTTCCAACTCTTTCAGCTATTTCTATATTGCAGTGCTTGCACAATCCCCAGTGCAACAATCTTAACACATTTTCTGCCTTTTGGTGTACAGTCCCTCTGCTATGGCACCCAGCTAGAAGTTGAACAACTGTTTCCAATTCTTTTTTACACAACCTACATTTGTCTGTTTCTCCCACATGTTCAATGGACTATGCAAACCAACATGGGTGTAGTCCACTATCCTGGGCTGACATTATCAGCCTTTCGTCCTTTTGTTTCAACTCATTTGCATCAATTCCTGATCAAGACAAGGTTGTCCCAGGAGATCTCTATATTTGTCCCTATATTTATGCCATTTCCACATTCTTTTCCTTCTCATCTGATCCTTCTCCTTATAATCTTTCTTTTGTTTATTGGCACATTGAGTTGCTGTCTGATTTTTATCTACTTCTTGTTTGATTATATTCCCACTTGACACCTGATTGCTTCTGCTAAACTAAGCAAAGAGGTAATTTTAGACTTCTTCTCCTCTTGTTTTAAAATGTTCACTATGCTTGGATCTGATGAGGTCATCAGGTACGTATGCAGTCCCACAATTGCAGATCTATAAAAGGCCCTTACCTTCTTAATAGTGAGACATGTATAATTTTTTTTATTTTATTTTATTTTTATTTTACATTTGCTTACCAGGAAAGTCCAAATGGGTGGAAAACCCTTTTTCAGTGGAGGACTGGGGAGAAAAGCTCCACAAAGAACAACAGTAATAAAACAATAGATACATAGATTAAGAAATAGACAATATATACAGTAACAATCTAAGTACAGTATATTACATGTGTAGTCCCCAAAACAGTAAATACAAATACTTTGAATCATAAGTTGCAATTGCAGTATTTAAGTAGAAAAATAGCAGTTAGACATTGAGAAACATTTCAGGCAGAACTTTCTTAGTAAACTATCCGAGCATGATGGAAAGAGCAAGAAATACTCATGTGACCTAACAGTGGCATGGCTAATATGTTAAGTAAAGTTGAGTGGGGGAAGAACAGGATGGGAGGATACTTAGTCTGGTCTGTTGCATGGGCATAGCTGTTTTGTTGCTAAGTGGGTTTTGAGAAGTTTTTTAAAACTGTTGTGATTTGTGGTGTTTTTAATGTCAGGAGGAAGAGAGTTCCAAGCTTTAGCAACGTACAAGGAGTAAAGAGAGTCACCAGCTGAATTACTAGTTTTGGTAATTTTTAGGAGTGATTGATTAGCAGAGCGGAGGCGTCAACTGTTGGAGTAGGGTTGTATAATTTGTGATAGAGCTGGAATTTTGTCTGACTGGTGCAAGAGCTTATAGGGCATGGTTAGTTGATTAAGTTAATAGGTGAGGGAGTTCTAGCCAGGGCAGGTTTTGTAGAGCATGACAATGATGAGTTCTATGTTTGGAGTCAGTTGCAGATTTTGCAATTTTATTATAGCATGTTTCTGATTTGTTCCAATCAGATTTTTTAGATTTGTTAGCATGGAGGAGCTGTAACAGAGTGTTGACAGTATGTGAGTTCTATCAGTAGTCAGTCGGGTTGATGCTGTAAGGAATTTTTTGTTCCTGTACAGCATTTCCATCTTTTTGTGTATTTTTTGACAGTTTGCTCTGTGTAACGGTCGAAGCTCAGCTTGTTGTCAATAGTTATGGCAAGTAGCTTACCCTGTGAGTCAGGTGTGATCACTGTATTATTGTTGAAGGAGATATGGAAGGCAGGAAGGGGACTAGATGGTCGGGTGGGGTAGAAAATCATGAGTTTAGTTTTATTGGGATTCAATATTAGTTGGGCATTGGCTAGCTAGGCTTCAATTCCACTGAAGGACTTTTGTGTTGTGTCTTGGAGCTGTTGTATGTTTGTGGCTGCATGTATGAGTGTGGTATCATCAGCATATTGGATGATAGAAGCATTGGAGGTGGCGGTGTTTAGATCATTGGTGAATATACTGAAGAGTAAAGGGCCAAGTATAGAACTCTGTGAGACACCTAGAGTGACAGGGAGTAGGGTGGATATTTTATCTTGCCATCTAACTGCTTGTTGGCGGTTTAAGTAGCTTTAGAACCATGCCAGTGTAGAAGGACTAAGGTGGAGGTTGTGTAGAATGTCCAGGAGTTTATGGTGGGAGACTGTGTCAAAGGCTTTTAACATGTCTAGGAAGACTGATGACACTGCATTTCTGACATTTCCGAGTTTGTTGATGGTGTTGGTAAAACTGAGTAGGGCAGTTGTGGTGCTATGATTGGGCCTAAATCTGTGTTGGGATATAGCAAGTAGATTAATGTTAGTGAGATACTTTAGAAGTTGGGAATGTACGCAATGTTCTAATAGTTTAGAAAGTGGGGGAAGGATTGCAGTTGGTCTATAGTTTGATAGTTCAGTTGAATTACCACCTTTATGTAGGGGTAGAATGTGTGCAGTTTTCCAAATAGATGGGATGTACTTTTCTGAGATGGATCAGTTAATGAGTATTGAAACTGGATAGGATATTACTTTGGCTGATATTCTTAGAGATATGGCTGGTAAGTTATCAGCTGCTAATGTGGTGGGCTTAAGTTTGGTTAGTAATTTTTCTATGGTGCTTGTGGGAATGGTTTGCAGTGAGAAAGAGTGATTATTATTGCTGGTTGATTTAGGTGGTGTTGGGGGCTGGTTAAAGGAATTATTGTTTAGGGTGCTGTTTTTTGTTAACAATAGTGTACTTTCTGTAAAGTACTTGTTGAATTCTTCAGCTATTGTGCTAACTTGTCTTTTAGGTTGGTGGTGGTGGTGGTGGTGGGGGGTTGAGGTTTTGCCAAGACTGAGCATATTTTTTATAGTGTTCCAGAATTTCTGAGGATTTTCTTTCATGCTTATTCTGTAGTGTGGTAAAATAATTTTTCTTGTCAAGTCTGACTTGTTTTGCTTTATTCTTAATTTGTTGGTATGCGGATCAGTCTATTTGGGTTTTGGTGGTGAGCCACGATTTCCATTTTTTGGCCCTTAGTTTAAGAAGCTGTCTGGTTGATGTAGTTAGCCAAGGTGGGTGGAAGTCTTTAGTGCATACTATTCTGGCTGGTTCTATACTGTTAAGGGGGTCCAGTTACATAGCGTTAGTGCTTTTATTAGATCTTGTGTATTTAGGTTTTTTGTATTGCAGATCTGATGATAGGTAGATTTCCTGGGAGGGTTAATTTGGTCTGTAAAGAGATAGTTTAGTAGGTGGTCACTGACACTGTCTGGTAGACACCAAACATTTGGTAAAGGCAGGGTTTGTTTGTTTAGAGTTCAGTCTAGTATAGTCTGCCTGTTAGTTTTCTTATCTAATCTGGTTGTATGTTGGATAAGTTACTTGAATCCCTACAGATTGATGTGATTAGTGAGGGTTTTTGAGTTGCAGGTTAACCAAGCCTTATTAAGATCTCCCATGATAATAGTTTCTTAGGTGGTGGTGTTAACGATGTGATATAGTATATGCTCTATTTTGGGTATATTATTGGCTGGTGGGATGTAAATTGCTATAATAATTATGTGTTTGTTGTCATTAATTTGGAGCTTAGTCAGAATAATTTCTGCATTTGCTATTTATGGGATTACAATCTGTATTGGTTGGAGAGTGGGGTTGTCTTTATATAATATGACTACACCTAAACTTTTCTTTTCTGTCAGCCCTAATTATGTTGTAATGTGCTGGGGAAATGTTACTGTCAGAGACGTATGGCTTCAACCAGGTCTCTGTTAGGATGGCTATACTGGGTTGTAGTAAGAGAGGGTGGTATGCAGTTCTGTAACCTTACTGATGACGATTCTAATGTTGATGTTTAGAAAGAGTAGGTTAAACCCTTTTTGTGGTAGGTTGGTTATGTCATGTATGTGGGGTTTTAGAGAGACCTTGGGTTGGCCCTGGGTTTGGGTGGATGTCACCACTTATTTTCTGTTTGGTGACTATATTTATCACTATATGCAGTAATTTGGTAAACTTTGTCTAGTCTAAAGAGATATTTCTCAATAGATTGTTTTGTGGGAGGAATTCTGTTTTTATGTTGGTCAAAGTGGGTAGTGTTTAGGATAGCTGGGGATATGTTTAGGTTGGCGATCTGGGTAAGAGGATTATTATTAGTTGTAATTATGTGCCATTTTTTTTCCTGGGCCTTGGAGTTGAAGGTAATTTGTTAGTTGGGTGGCAGTAATCAGAAGCAGAAAAATTTCACTATTTATTACTAGCATGTTGAAAATTGTAGGAATTATAGTGAGGGATCTAAAAGGTTAATGTATGTTTATGTGGGTAGGGGGAGAAATTGGATTTTGTTGGCTGATAGGTGATTGATTTGTTGAAAAGTGGTGTAGAAGTAGTTGAGTCGAAACCTTGATGGTGTTGGATAATTGTGGGTGACTGAGCTAAAGAGTGGAAGAATTAGAGGAAGGTAAGATATCTATACGGGTTATTGTATGTAATAGACTATGGTAAAGAGCTAGTTAGGGTAGTAATATTAGATAAGTCAATGGGTAGTGGATGTCCAGAACTAGAGTGCTATAGTTTAGGCATGCTAGTATTTCTTTTAGAGTCTGTGGATGTTAAGTATTTTTGATGAATGGTATAGATAGGAGTTTGGAGTCTAATTGGCTAACGAGAATGACTGGGAGTGGTTTGTTTAAAATACATGTCATTTATGTGGGGGGTAGGTGGAAAAGAGGGTAGGGTAGGGGAGAGGAGTGAGCCTGAGTGCAGCAAGGCTGAATGGAGCAGGATGAACCCCCTTTTGCTGTGAGATGTCACCAGGAATTAAAAAAAACAATCAGTAAAGAACCAGGACAGTGCTTTGTTATGGAGCTTATGAGCTTAGGATATTCATACAAGAAAACAAAATGGGACTTGCTGATCAAACTGCAGGAAACTGTGCAGACTTCATAATGCATGAAGATATACTACTTATAAGCCAATATTTTAAACAAGCAATTTGATTAGATTACACTGTGTAGGCTAGTTTACACCAGGAATCTCGCTGTACTAAAAATAGTATAGGTGGAACCCCCTTTTGCTGTGAGATACTGCCAGGAATTAAAAAAAACAATCAGTAAAGAACCAGGTTAGTGCTTTGTTATGAAGCTTATAAGTGTAGTATATTCAGACAAGAAAACAAAACGGGGCTTCTGATTAAACTGCAGGAAACTGTATGGACTTCATAATGCATGAAGATGTACTACTTATAAGCCAATCTTTTAAACAAGCTATTCGATAGCATAGAGCTAGCTAGTAGTTTTAAGCCTTATTCAAGGGCTGCCCAAGGGAAATATCTGGCCAGGGTTGAGGGATTTAAATAGCATGGGGGGGGGGGGGCAATTTAACTCTGTTGTCCGCGCTTGGTATACTCGAGCAGTAGTTGTAAATTACAAAGTATAGAATATAGTAAATTGGAGTGTTGCAGTACATATAATCACTTTTCTATAGTGGTATAATGTTTTGAGTTGTCTGGGGCTTATTTGTTACCAGTCCGATGGACTAAAGAGTAGCTGAACGGGTATTAAAGCACTACTTAGGGCCATTCTTTCTAAAAAAAAAAAAAAACAAGGAGACAGAAATTGTTCAATTAGGGTAGACAGCAGTGTTGCAACTGTTTTATGTAATGGGTAGCATTCAGACTGAAATGTAGATTTAAATTAAAATGAGGATTCCTGAAGTTTACAAAGATTATAAAGCATTTAACTACAGTGAAGAAAATGAGACACCTAGCTGTGATTGCTACACCTAATCACAAGGGCCATAAGACCTTATCAAGTCAGGGCTTAGAGTGTTAGAAACACCTTCAGAGATGTAGAGGCAACATTACTCTAAGACTAGGTACCCATTAGCTAGGCAACAACCAAATTGCAGTTATATACAATGTATGCAATGCAGCTTTCTGCATGCTCTTTGACTAAATAACAACTCAATGCAGGCTAGTTTATATAAGTAAGCCAACCTTGTATGAGTTTTCTAACAAACATAAAAAATACTGATGTGGATACAGTTAGCTAATCAACAACAGGTTTACAGATACACAATGTAGCCATTGCTGTTTTAAGTATTCTTTGTGACCATGCAATGCAGGTTAGGCCAAATAAGTAAACTCGAGTTAAACACTGAGTTTTCTAATAAACGTAAAGAGGACTGCAGTAGATACAAGTGGTGACAATTGGAATATGCACGTTTCTATTTGTGAGACAAAGAAATAAAAAAGAGAAACATAACCGCCTTACATTCCAAGTATACCGTGCAGGAGACAATAGAGATTCCATGTTCAGTACAGTTTAAAAATGGTGCTCAGGAGTGGGGGAATATACAAAAGTTCTGTGTCAATGTGATTGGATTACACCGTGTAGGCTAGTTTAAACCAGGAAACTTGCTGTACTAAAAATAGAAAAGGTGGAACTCCCTTTTGCTGTGAGAAACTGCCAGGAATTAATTACAAAAAACAATGAGTAAAGAACCAGGTCAGTGCTTTGTTATGGAGCTTATGAGTTTAGGATATTCAGACAAGAAAACTAAATAGGGCTTGCTGATTAAACTGCAGGAAACTGTATGGACTTCATAATGCATGAAGTTATTCTACTTATAAGCCAATCTTTTAAACTAGCTACTCAATAGTATACAGTAAGCTAGTTGTTTTAAGCCTTCTTCAAGGGCTGCCCAAGGGAAATATCTGGCCAGGTCGGGGGATTTAAACAACAGGGGAGCGGGTGATTTAACTCTGTTCTCCGCGCTTGATATATTCAAGGAGTAGTTGTAAATTACAAAGTATAGAACATAGTAAATTGGAGGGCTGCAGTACATACAATCACTTTTCTATAGTGGTATAATGTTTTGAGTTATCTGGGGCTTCTTTGTCACCAGTTCGATGGGCTAAAGAGGAGCCAAATGGTGTTAAAGCACTTGCTAGGGCCATTCCATAATCACTTTTCTATAGTGGTACAATGTTTTGAGTTGTCTGGGGCTTCTTTGTCACCAGTTTGATGGGCTGAAGAGGACCCGAACGGTCTTAAAGCACTTGTTAGGGCCATTTTTTAATCACTTTTCTATAGTGGTATAATGTTTTGAGTTGTCTGGGGCTTCTTTGTCACCAGTTCGATGGGCTGAAGAGGACCCAAACGGTCTTAAAGCACTTGTTAGGGCCATGTTTTAATCAGGTTTCTATAGTGGTATAATGTTTTGAGTTGTCTGGGGCTTCTTTGTCACCAGTTCGATGGGCTGAAGAGGACCCAAATGGTCTTAAAGCACTTGTTAGGGCCATGTTTTCATCGGGTTTCTATAGCGGTATAATGTTTTGAATTGTCTGGGGCTTCTTTGTCACCGGTTTGATGGGCTGAAGAGGACCTGAATGGTCTTAAAGCACTTGTTAGGGCCATTTTTAATCAGATTTCTATAGTGGTATAATGTTTTGAG
Source organism: Protopterus annectens (assembly GCF_019279795.1). Classification (NCBI taxonomy): domain Eukaryota; kingdom Metazoa; phylum Chordata; order Ceratodontiformes; family Protopteridae; genus Protopterus; species Protopterus annectens. Next base: position 469,900,058 of record NC_056749.1, on the reverse strand, counting down.
TTGTCTGGGGCTTCTTTGTCACCAGTTCGATGGGCTGAAGAGGACCTGAATGGTCTTAAAACACGTGTTAAGGCCATGTTTTATTCAGGTTTCTATAGCGGTATAATGATATTTTCTTGGTGCTACAACTTTCCTGCTTTACATTTGCTTTTGCACATTTATGAAGACCAAATGTCCTCCTCATATCATCTGAGAATGTTTAAACACCTGCATTCATGCTTTCACCTCCTCATCTGATAAACTATACAATTTTAAGGCACCCACAAAAAAGTAGATGAGAAATATTTAAGCAAGTTTGCTTTTTGGGAGCCAAATTTTAACTAAGACCCAATCTGTTAATTAAACATCTTTATGGGTTAAGGGTTAGACAAAACAACTGCAGTGACAAAGCAATCACCCTGGAATATCTCCCTTTGAAATTTTATTCCTGGGATACTAATTTGCCCTTTGTAATGGTTTACTTGCCAAGTGGTTTGCCACTGTTTCATGGTCACTGTAATGTAACTGATCAGTGTAGGGTGTATGTTATACATCTGTAAGCACTCCTTTATCCATGAATGTGGGATGCCATAAAATACTTTTTGTGATCTATCTAGGGCACACTTAGATTATTTTCCTTTTTAGAATTCTCCATTATGACTTTATTTAGCAAAAAAATGATCATTTGTTCCATATTACTTTCTTTTGTTACCCCATTCTATTGCCTTGATTGAGTTTTTTTTCTAAATGACTAAAAACTACATTGGCATCAGTTCCAGTATATAATGTCTGCATTGTTGAAAGGCAAATTATTGGTCTATAGTTTTTGGATGGCTTACAGGTTAACTATTAAGGAGTATTGTTTTTCCTGTTGATAACCAGGTTGGTGTCTGTTTAGGATGCACATAGAAGCAGTTCTTAGTCAAGGCTAAATCTTTGTGTAAAGATGTTAATACTTTTAGCCAGACATTAAGAATTGCATATGGGCCTGAGGTTTTCCACTTAGCAGCTTTTCTTAATTTTATTTCAATTTCCCTGGCCATTACTTCATCCCATTACATATCCTGTACATTTAAACTCCTTACTGTTTCTTTTACTTCTTCTGTCCATTTTGCAACTTGGTTATGTTCCACAGGGTCTTCACAGATATTTTCCCAAATGTGTCCATTTCTTCTTTTTTGGTAGTGTTTGTATTCCTTTTGATTTGTTTCCCAATCTTCTATAAAACTACTTTGTGGGTCATCCATGAATTACTTACTTTGTATTTTCCTTTATATTTATCTGCAGCTCTTGTAAGTTTTTTCTGCTTGTACTAATATCATTAGTTTATTATTTAGTTTATTATTTGCAATAGTGTATGACAGATCCTGGTCTGTTCTGATACTGCATGCTTCTTTTATCATGTCCATCATTCTAAGTATTTTGTTGATCTGTTCCCTCTTCTATACTCTTCTAACAGTGACATGTCTTAAAACAAAAACAAGTGTAAAATAAGAAAAAAAGCTGTACCGGTAGTCCTATTAGACCTATAGCAATCAATAGGGAGACCTGCGGATTCCCCAGTTCAGCTGGTAATGGAGTTTGAAGGTACTGTTTACAGTTTTTGTGACTGTAAAATTTATAATTTTTCCCTACTTGTTATTACTCCTATCTATGGTAAACTCTTTTCAAAAAGAGAACACTTTTTGCACCGATTATCCAACAATAGAAGCTTGTGGGTTATAAAGCCTGACAAGGGAGGTGGGGTTGTAATTATGAACTATTACATGTACTCCTCCAGAATCCTTCAATTTTTGAACAACGGTGACTTCTTCAACAACGCATCTTGGAATGAAATAAACATTGAGTATCATCTCATTGATTTGGCATTGAAGGATTTGTTTATTATGCATGATTTACTGCCAAAGACTAAGTAATTTCTTGAGGTAAAGAACCCCAGAGTTCCGGGGATCTTCAGGATTCCCAAAATCTACCAATTGTTGGCTCTGTGGGTTCCAAAACTGAACCCTTGGCAAAACATGCAGATTTTAAAATCAAATCCTTTTCAGAGGAGAAAAACACCTATTGAAGCACACATGGCATTTTCTCCAGATTCTAGCTGAAACTAATTTTTTGTCTAATGGTTTATTAGTCACCATTGACATTAAGGACCTATTTTCAGTTATTCGACATGATGAGGGTCTGGATTGTTTTTTGAAGCCATCTGTTATTAATTTAGCTGCACAACAATATATCTTATTTACTCCTGTTATAACACTTGACTTTATGTTACTAGTATACCGTGTTCATCTGTTTTATCAGAATTCTAACGTTTTGGTCATATTTACTTTCTGTAATCTGTTTCTTTTATCAGTCTTAATATCTCTAGCCATCTCCTCCCATAGATTGTTTTCTTCTAACCTGAGGGCACATTCTTTGCTCACTGTTTCCTGTGGGCATTCTACAGGAAGTTCCATAGCATCTTCTTGTGACATACCCTCTTCAGATACATCCTGCATCATCCATTACTCCTTCTATGGGAACTCATTGGTCCATCACTGCAAAACATTGCTTGCATCAAAATTTCCACTGCTCCCTGCTCCTTCTCTTGCTGTGCAACTCCATCTGAATTTATGTACTGGTTTCCTACTGATGACTCCAGAGCATCATCATATGGCAAGTGATCAGATGGTTCCTTTTCCAACTGTTTTCCTTACTTTGAGGACTCATTGTTCCATCATGCTGTGATGTTACCTGAGTTGGATTTTCTAAACTAAATCATTCACTTTGCAGGTAATCTAGAATTTCAATTTATATTTCTTTAAATTCTCCTTTACTAATCATCTTTTCTTACTTCCCCCTTTGTTTTCTTATTCTTTGTATTGTGAAATTTTCCATATCTGGGTGCTATTGCTTGTATTTCTCTTCAAATTTCTTTGATGCTACTTTATTTATTGATTAGTTTTGCTTTTTTCTTTGCATAAATATTGTACCATATCAAATCTCTTCTTTCTCATGTCCACATTTCTTCTTTAGATGTCATGCACTCCACCTGTTTCTACTTACCTTGGGGAGTCATTATTTCATCATGCTGTGACAGAACCTGTGATAGATTTTACACACTAAATAGTTTCATATGTTCTTAGGTGTTTACTAGGCTAAGGACCACAGGGGCCTTTTTAAGCCTAGCTGTGCATCCCAAATCTCTGACAAGATCTGGTACCATAGGATCATAGGAAGTTACTAGGCTAATGGCGCCAGTGCCCTTACAAGCCTATCCAAGTTCTACCTTTATTTCCATGATCATTTATATTGCCCCTGTGCAAGAAGGACATGGGTGTAACCCCTGGGGAGAATTTATGGTTAGCCATCCAATCGTTCATATTGAGCTTGAAGAGGACTAATGAGGTGTTCTGTTTGACATGAAGTTGGAGTCTGTTCCAAAGGTGTGGTAACCTCTGGGAGACAAATCTGTCCCTCCAGCAGGTTCTATTAATGTCACATACCAGGTTAAGGTCTTTAGAGCGAGTAACCCATGTAGCATTTGAGTTATGGTTATGCAGCATTTCTAGTAAACATAGGTCAGAGATTGCCTGTATGCAAGGCAAAGATTGTCTCTGAGTAGTTTGCATGAAACAGATTAAAATGACAGTGACTTTAGATGATCCACATAGGAGAGCTGCTGAAGAACTTGAATGTTTCTTGTGAGGAACCTTTGGGGTCTCTCCAATTGTTGCAGGTGCTTGGAAAGGTACATATCAAAAGGGGTGCTGTACTCAGTTATTGGCCTGATGAGGGAAGAGTACAGGGAGGTTATAACTTCTTTTTTTCTGGAGGTAGTGCCCTTACTTATGGGATGAGCAATATAGAATGCCCTTCTTACCACTGTGGAGACATGGTTGTCAAAGGTAAGATTGCTGTCAACTCGTGTGCCCAGGTCCCTCACCACTGAGTGCGTACTTAAAGTGTTGCTATTCATGTGGTAGTTAGCAGGATCATTGCTTTTAATGAAAGGGATGATAATACATTTTTTGCATTGAGATTAAGGCCATGACTTTGGCATAAATAATTTGTTTGTGTAAGACCCTCTTGTAAGATGTTGACATCATTTGGAGATTCTATGATCTATCCCAGTTTGCAGTCATTGGAAAACTTTGCCAGCCACAGACCTTTAGTTTCTGCTTCTGCTTCAGAGAAATAGATTCCAAACAGTAGAGATCCCAGGACTGATTCCTGTGGAATACCACTGGTTACAGGTCTGCTGTTGGAGGTACATCCCCCTATTTTTACTATATGGGTTCTATCAGTGAGCCAGTTAGTGACCCATCCAATGATATAAGGGTTGATACCTAGCTGGGTGAGTTTGTCAATGAAGTCTGAGTGGGGGATAGTATCAAAAACCTTGGCTAAGTGTAAATAGGCTGTATGCACAGATTTCCCCTTGTTCAGGGCCTTGGTGATGTCTCGAAGAAGTCCTCCAGGTTTAACAGGTATGATCTCCCTTTGACAAATCCAAACTGAGTAGGGTCACATGTTTGGAGATTACCTATATCTTTGATGATAAGGTCCATGATGATTTACTCCATGGCCTTGGAGATAAGGCTAGTCAGGCTAATAGGTCTATAGTTCCTAGGGTCAGTGGAAGCACCACCTTTGTGCAAGGGGATAATGGTGGCCATTTTCCATTCAGCTGGGACAAAGCCAGTACTTAGACTATGATTGAAAAGAGTATCCAATGGTTTTGCTAATTCTTTTTGGAGCCCATGTAGGAAGCAGCATGAGATGTTATCAGGTCTCATAGATGCTGTGTTTTTGACCTTAGGGAAGGTGTTTACTACCTGCTCTTTAGAGATACAAGGTAGGGGACAGGTGCTAGGGATGTCATGGGGTACGTGTGGTGGGGACAGGGGAGTGAAGTTTTCACAGAACCTGTCGGCCAACAGGTTAGCTATGTTCACAGGCTCAGTATATGTGGTATCATTAGCTACCAGTTTGGGGCAAGTCTGGGCCTTTCCTTTTAGGTTATGTATGTAACTAAAGAATGCCTTATGGTTGTCCTTTGTTGAGGAAGCTAATTTGGATTTGTAGTTTGCTTTGGAGGATTTCACAAGAAGTCTTATTCATTTGTTTAAGCTGAGGAGGGAGTGTTTCCAGTTTAGGGCTCACACCCTCTTACTCTTAGACAGCAATTTCTTCTTATTATTGTAAAACCTGTTAATGGCAGTTGTCCAGCAGGCAGGTTTGCTCTTCCTTGAGGAGCTTGTTTTGGTCCTATCAGGTACGGCTGAGTCAATAGAGTTATACAGGTGTTTGTATAAAGCACTGATGTAGAACTTGGCATAGTTGCCAGTTCCATCTGAGTAGGTAGGTGCATTAAAGCTATTTATACCATCCTGTAAGAGGTTATAATCTGCTTTGAAGAAGGTTTTAGTTTAGTTGCTGCTGGCGGAGGGGGACAGGTGTGATAATTTCCTCGAATGAGACTGATTTGTGGCTAGATCTCACCAGAGAAGACCTCACAGTGGGGGGTGCTACAGTAGTCCCCTATATTGGTAAGCACCAGATACAGGATGTTGGCACCCCTTGTGGGGGTGTCAATCAGCTAGTCCAGGGCATTGGTGTTAATGAAGTCGAGGAAGCTTTGGGGAAGTAAGTTTGAGCACAAGTGATTTACTCAGTCAATGGATGAGTAGTTAAAGTCATCCAAAGCCATGGTGTTTGAATGTATCTTGATAGACTCAAGTAGTTCCAAACAGGCAGAGTGGGTGTCCTGAGTCATGGAGGAGGTCCTGTAGCTGACAATGACTTGAATAGGTGTCCTATCAACAGTTAATTGCATCTGAAGTATCTCCAGGGAATCATACTGTTTAACCAAACTGTAGGTGTATTTAACTTTAATGAATATTGATACACCACCTCCTTTAGTTTTCACACCTTCAGTTTATGGTCTGAATGTGTGGAAGGAGGTGTAACCTGGTATGGCTGGGGTGCTATCCCCAGCCCTAAACCAGGTCTCTGTGACTGCACAAATGTCTGCATCTTCAAGGTGAGGACTGCTTCCAGTGAGTACAGTTTCATGTTAAGACTCCTAGTGTTTAGCCTTGATAAGTGTAAGCAGGTGCATGGTAAATGAGCCATTTACAAGAAGGGGCCTGGGAGATGAACCATTTACAGGTTGCCTGTGGCCATTAGAGACATAGGTGCCAAGCCAGGGATAAATTTCCTGTGCCCCATCCAATTGTCAAAGTTACACTTGAATTGGGTTAGGGAGGAACTTTGCTTCACATGGATGGGGAGCCTGTTCCAGAGACAAGGTAGTCACTGGGATACATACCTGTTTGTCCAGCAGGTTTAAGTCTTTAGAATGGGTAATTCTGGTGCTGTTTGTTTTGCTGATACGCAGGAGGTCCATCAGAGTGGGGCCTGATTATGCCCTGTATCTCCTCAACAGCCTGTAGGAGACAGAATACAGGGATAGGGCCTTGAAGCAGTCTGCATTGATCCCTGAGGGACTCTACTTGTGACTGACCTCATTGCAGAGGTGGACTCCCCAATTTTAATTTCCTTGGGTCCTGTCTATGAGGCAGTTGGTTATCCACTGGGTGACATACGGGTTTGTACCTAACCTCTTGAGTTTGTTAACAGTGGCCTAATGGAGTATTGCGTCAAATGCCTTGGCCAGGTCAAGTTAGGCAGTGTAAACCGCTTTGCACTCATCCATTGCTTTGGTAACCTTCTCAAAGAAGTCCACTGGGTTGAGCAGGCATGACCTGCCCTTTATGAAACCAGATTGGGTTGGGTCCAGTGTCTGGAAGTTTACTGTATCATTATTGATCATTTCCATGATAATTCTTTCCATGGCTTTGTATATAAGACTACTGAGACTTATGGGTCTGTAGTTTCCAGGATCTGTAGATGGCTCACCTTTGTGCAGAGTTATGGCTGTTGCTGTTCTCAATTTATGAGGCACGTTTGGAGGCTACAGTTAAACAGCAATTCCAGAGGGCCTGATAGGTCATGTTTCATGATATTTAGAAGGCATCCTGGGTTATTGTCTGGGTCCATTGATGCAGTGTTCTTGGTCTTAGAGTGAGCATTAAGGACCTGTTTCCTAGTAGGGGGAAATTTATTGCAAATTTGGCTTTGGTAGACTTTATTTGTCCTCTGAGTTGTTTGTTTGGTTAGATGAGAGTGCTTTTATCCTGCTGGGTGCTGCATCTCCTAATTTTTACCATGATTTTCTTCCTTCTGTTATACAGCCTATTGATTCTGTGATTCCACCATGGTGGCTTGTTTTTTGAGTTAGTACGTCTTCCGGGTGGGCACAACTGCCTCTGTGCAGCTATTAACATGCTTGTATAGGATTTCTGTGAACAGTTCTGCATAGGCAGCAATGTTCTCAGGTTTTATGGGGTCTTTACGTTTTGCCAAGTTATCACTTAATAGCAGGAAATTAGACTTAGAGTAGTTCCTGAGTATTCCAGGGTGAGCGGGGGGTCCAGGTTTTATTTGTTACTTCAAAGGAGACCATTTTGTGGAATGACATTACCATAGAAAACATTACACTGGGGGTGTGCAGCACTCTCCCATATTAGTGAGGGCCAGATCCAGTATGGTTGCACCCCTTGTTGATGTATTGCCAATCTGGTCCAGGGAGTTTTTTGTTTACACCAGAAATCTCTGTGCCTGTACGTTTGATATCATATAGGATTCTCAGTTAACAGTGGGGTAATTAAAGTCATCCATGAATACAGTATTGGGTTGGATGGTGAGTGTTTCCAATAAATTTAAATACATGGTATGAGTTTCCAGGGTCATAGAGGGGGACCTATAGCTTACAAGGAAGTGGTATTGGATTTTGTCTGTGGTAATTTGAACATGGAGTAGTTCAAGTGCATTTTCCTTTTTGTTCAGCCTTGAGGTATATTTATTTTTAATGTAAATCGAGACACCTCCAGCTTTAGTCCTTGTCTGTGTAGTAGCTGGTCTAAATGGGTGGGAGGCATTATAACTTTGCTGTGTTGGTGTGTCATCTGTGGCTTTAAACCATGCCCAGTGACCGCACAGATATTAGCATTCTCTAGGGTAAAGAGAGTTTCTAGGGAGTGGTGTTTTTGCATAGATTCCTAGCAATGAGCAGTAATACCTTTGGATTTTCTTGGTTTTGATTTCCTATGTCGGAATTACTTTCAGTTTGGCATTGCCTAAAAAAGGCACTATGGGGGAAGACAATGTTTTAGGTAATATTCAAAAGCCTAGAGGGGAAAGGTACAGACCATCCCTGGAAAGTAGGATAATCTGTTGACCATCTCCTTCCATGCTGACAGATATTGCACCCCCTTAGAATGACACCAGAAACTAAGCCAATTATTAAAGGCATTCTTTTGTTCGCATTGTGGCATCATCCTTGGAGGAGGTAAAATGCTGCTGAATGCTAGGCTTATATCAGCCTGAGACATCTTCTGAGAGCTTCATGATCTTTCTCTACATATAGTTTAGGGAGGTATGCCTCAGGTCGTTTATACCCACATGCCTATGACTGAATCATACTAGTACTTGTGGTCCAATGACTTGAGTGTATGCATAATATTGCAGATCCTAGTCCCTGAAAAGCAAATGACCGTGACTTTCTCCTTACTCAGCCTGGTAAGAGAGACATCAGTGTGTTTCATGATGGAGTCTCCAATGACCAGATCATTGGATTGTGTGGTGGCTTGCCTTATGAGCTTTGAAGTAGAGGCTCCAAGAGATGTGACTGTATGTGTTGATGTGGGAGGTGTTTTGAAAGAGTGCATTCAGGGATGCTGATTGTATGTGTTATGTGTACTTTGTCTAGAATGTCTTTGGGGTTTAGGAAAGTTATATTTAAGTGCCTCAGCATATGTGGTTCTATATGTCTGCTTTGAATTGTGTGTGATGGGTGCAGTGTATGTACTACTGACAACCTTATTGACATTAGGAGTACTTCTATGTGAGAGCTTTACCTCCAGTGACATTGTGTAAGTATATCTCTCATGTACCATATAAGGTTGTTTGAGCTTTAACTGGTTGTCAGTAAACATGATGTAATTTTTACATTGCCTCAGGATGCCCATGTCCACAAAGCTGGTAACCGAGATAGCAGGAAAGTTCATATCCATGACAACAGACCCTTAGTATTGGTTAGACAGTTGGAGTGAGAATATAAAGTAATGTCAGGAGTATCCGTTTGCAACCCTGGGGACAGTGCTTGTCACTGCAAACTAGTTGCCCTGCGTGCAACCACTCATTGGCGAAATTTCAATTGTGCTTTTACAGGAAAAAGTTTACTCAAGGTGTCTGTGTCTAAATAGGGCACTGCCAAACACTAGAGGGGAAACTAATAAGCAGACCCTGGAAATTTAAGTATGAAGTATTTAGACAGGTATTCTGAAGAAAGAAACAAAGCAAGCAGAACTTAATGAAAACAAAGAATTAGCTTATCGAGAATTATGCAAATGTGGGAGTCACATGAATGCCTACTGCCTGGCTGCTATTAGTGCTGGTCTCACCACAGCTTCACTCTGCTGGGATACAGTGCTCCTTTGCTTCTTCTCTCACCAGAAGCAAAACATTAGGACCAATCCCAATATGATAAGCAGGCCCCAGCCTGTTTGGTGATCTGCAGTCTTGTCTCAGATGATGTAAGGGTCTGTAGGCTTATTGTAGCCTCTTCCTGGTAGATGCTTTGAATAGCAACCAGACCAATCAGGAACGTCAAGCACAGACACTCACTGCCCAACCAGAAGCAGTCAGGAAGTAATGATCTCTGCTCCTTATGTCACCGGGAGCAGAATATAAGCACAAATTCCAAGCTGTCGCCTATAAAACAGTTATTAGGCTTTCAAATAATCAGCAATCTCCAGAAAATAGTGTCCCTGTGCTCCTTCTCTCACGAGGAGAAAACAGAAGCACTAATCCCAAAATGACTACTGAGAGGCAGAATGTCAGCTCTCCAGTAATCAGTGGTCTTGCAACAAATGTTGCAGATTTTAAAGATAAGATGGAAAAAGATCAGTTTCTATTTGTTTAACTTCTACCTTACTCATCTTCTATTCTGCATTCCCCCTTTATGTTCTTATTTTTTTGTTTTGTGAAATTTTTCATATTTGGTTGCCTTTGCCTGTATTTCCATTCAAATGTCTTTGCAGCTGCTTCTTTATTGATTAGTTTGGCATTCTTCTTTGTATAAATATTCCACTATATCAGATCTCTTTTTCTATCCCGTGTCCACATTTCTCTTTTATAGTTTTGTTCTTTATATTTTCACACATTCTGTGTCGCTTCTTTTTCTGGGCTGCCCCGAGTTTCTTTCTCTATATAATACTTTTCATGAATATCTTGTACTAATGAACATATTTTTTATTTGAAGCTTTTGACAGTTTTTATTGTGTAAGCATTTTTCTTTCTTTTAATTTCTCTATTAATCTTTTTGCATATCTTATATCTGGAAATTCCGGGCATTTTGCATAATACTAACAATACATAATGTCTTCCTTATCCTCAGTAGTCCACTCTGTCATCTTTATGGCTCTTTTTTGGCCTGCCACTTTTTGTGTTTTTTGTGGACTACTACTTCCTTCTTCAATGGGGGAGGGGGCATCCTACCCTTGAGCCTGCCCTAACCACATTGTAGGAATGTTTCTGTGTCTTAAGGATTCTACACTGCCATTTTTTTGCAGTCCTGGCACCAGTATGCACACCAGGATTGGGCACTTTTTTATCCTGGGTCTTGTGCATCCAGCTGACTTTTTTTATTTTAACCTACCTCTGTCCTTGATATATGCAATATAAAATATAATCTATATATCAGTGTTGTCTTGGTGAGATTTTGTGAAAACAGGGTCTCCATGTGAAGGTATTCACCAAGACCTGAGGATGACTTCAATTACAGCAATACAGCATAAGGTATTTTCATCCAGAGAGAGACCACCACCAGTTTGTTAACTGTATACACCCCTTATTGTTATGAAGAAATAAATGACATGTACTTTATTGATAGCTTTAGATGAGCAACTTTAAATTGTATAGATGTAACTAGCATCATATCACAAAAGCCAGCCTTGTGTAGCGCAGTTTAAACAGAAGAAGAGTATTTGTGAGAACATAAAAACAGTAAGTACTTGATAACATATGCTAAGCCAATATGCACAATCTCTGCAAAAGTTAATGTTATCTGAATAATTCTATATTAAAGGAACTATTACTAATGCAGTTATTCCTGGCAAACGACTTTGCATTTTAGTGCTTCATCTACAACCACAGTGCCTGCTGCCCTTGAAGAATAAATTGTCTTTGTTTCATTAAAAAAGGTGTGCTGGTGATATTGCTATAACATTTCGTGAACTAGATCAGCTAGGCAATAAGGAATGAATGGCAAACAATGATAACTAGTTCATAGTTACAGAACTTGCACTCCTAAAGACTGTTAAGGAGCCTTACTTAAAGTCTGAATTGCTCCAAAACCCTGTCTGGTTAAATTACTTGCTCAATGTCACAGTAGGTATATGAAGGTGGAAAGATTCAAACTATACATCCTTGCAATGGTAAGAGCTCATTAAGATGTAGCTTTAGTCCTCTGAAGTAACTGCCAGAGTAATGTTTTTTACATAAATGTAGAAACCCTTTAATATCCACTCTTTCTAGTGAAGACCGTGTCACAGTAATATGCAACAATGACAACAGAATAGATGCTGAAGATCAGACAGTCCTGATCATCACTCTAAATAATGTAGACTATATAACCTGACAAATGTCAACCTCTTTGCAGTTGCTAGAGGCTATAGAGAAGGTACTGCTAAAACATATTGCTGAATGCAACATGTTTAGACTAAATTACATAATCCAGACTTATTAATGAATTATTTTATTCTTTAGTGCAATGAATAAAGCAACATAATTACAGACAATATAAATGCTGCAGCAGCTTTTGTTCAACAACCCACAAGTCATACAAAAATAAGAAATATTATTGCATACAGCATTACTGTTTTGGGGATAGGATAGCTACCATGTTTTCAGACCCCTACATCTCATTTTGACCTCTCCATGCCTTCTCTGTCATCAAGAATAATGATCTCCCTGACATCACTTGGTACAAGTTTGACCTACTTTAATGGATAATAATGCTCTTTTGTTGCAGTATACACCTACAGAGTTTACAGAGCTAGATTTTAGACAAATGGAGCCCTCTGCAGGGTAATGAATCAGGCCCTGCCAACCATACCAGTGCCCCATTACTTGCCTGTCTCTCTCCCTGTTTACCATAAATACTGTTCAAACCCGCCAGTATACATACTGCTTTCATTTTTACTTTTAGAAGTATCACATAGATTTGGATTTCTTTTACAACTTTAATTTCATATTTTACAGAGAAAACACTGATAAATATTAAAAAAGGAACACTGTCACAGTGAAAACAGACTTAACATGAGAAACAGTAAACTTTCACATTTAGTGAAAATGCATCTGGCAACCAATTAAACTACAAAAGATATGCTAGGATTCATACTACAATAACATATAGTGAAGTACTAATTAGCATCTGTGTGAGGGGTGCATGCATTCAAAAAACAAATGTATAATGCATTTACTAACAGCCTGGGTCAGCTGTCTGACCACATGGGTCCCTTTACAGGAGCAGACTCTTGAGTACCATCTGGTTAAGTAACTTGGCAGAGTCACATAGATGAAAATGAAGGATGGGAGAAATCAAACCATGTACTACAGGAAGCAGCTGTTTATCATCTCATAGACTTAGTCGTCTACACCAAGTGCTAGGCAAACTGTTGTAGCCCAAACACTCTGCATTTCACACCTGTGTACCTGCAAAAATAAGCTAAATTAAGAATGTATTCCTAGATAAAATATTAACATTACAATCATAGAGTTTATGTTGTCCAGTTTATTCACAGCTAAATAATAAATACACTGTTATTATTTCACAGAAATGGAAACAAATGATCTCACCAAAAGAGCATGCCTCATATGATGATGATGATGCTTTTTACTGCTATTAGTTTCCTTCCTTTATACCATAAATACTTTATTTCATAAGTAGCTACTAGGTTTACAACTTAGAAGACCATTAAGGTGCCTACCTCAAATTTCCAGTTGCCCAAAACACTGTCTGGTTAAGTGACTTGCTCAGGGACTAGGCATAAATATGAGGCAAAGTCAGAGATGTTTGGCAAAACTGGAGACATAAGAGTGGACAACTCCAAATCACATAAAAAGTTAACAGAACAACAGGTACTGCATCAACATGTAATTTTTTAAGTACAATAACTGTAAAACTCTAATGACTGATTTTAATGCTTAGTGATTTATGAAAGGAGAATAGTCAGTGGAGATCTAGCAATTGGTATGGATGACTAAAGCTCTTGCTTTTAGCACCTAAGGTACAGGGTTTGTTGATTTGGCTCTCAGAAAGTCACCTAAATAGTTAGTGCCCTCTATCTGGGCATTACACACACACAACATAGACACACACACACACACACACACACACACACACACACACACACACACACACACACACACTTCAGAAGCAAGTGCTCTTGGCTTAAATTCTCCAGTTTAGGAATATCACACTTGTTTGTGTCTTTCGGCTTTTCCCGGTTAGGGGGTCACCACAGCAGAACTCCAGTCCGCTAATGATTGGCAGTAGATTTTTATGTACTGGCTTGCCGGGCCTAATGCACAACCTTCAACGAAGGAATGCCCATTCACGCATGTCGCTACACAGAAGACGCTCTAACTGAGAATCGAACGGGCAACGTCTAACTTTATCACACTACAAAACAAATAGACAACTCCACTCCAGAAAGCAGCAGCATTTTGCTAAATTTCCCACATTCATTTGAGTCATAGAATCAAGTCTGAGTGTGCTCCCTGGACATCTAAGTTGTGTGCACTAATGCATGAGTGTGCCGACTCTTTCATTGACTCAAATGATTGTATGTATGGAGAGAAGTAGCATCCTTCTTAATCTAATATATGAGTAGCAGGAGTTTTTTATTCATTTTTTTTTTAAACAGATGGCTCCCCACCCACCAGACACTACTGGGCTCTAGGCAGCTGCCTAGGTTGCCTTGTGCTGGATCTGGCCCTGGGCACTCATTGTGCATGGTGTTGTCTGGGGTAGTGCTCTACCCAGGGCATTACATTTACATTCCTGCTTAGGTCCAGGATATTGCAAATCCTCTTTCTGTTATTTTTCTAAGTGAATAGTAAAATAAATAAATAAATAAAATAAAATCAAAAATATTTCTGATATTGATTGGAATCATTATTATCATTTGGAGTTTTTACTAGTGGAAAACTAAAAGACCATATATTTTGCCACTTATGTGCAGTTTTGCCACAGGTTACATTTTAAAGAGCTATGCACGTTCCGATGGAGACAGAAACAAGGTTGTATTTTCTGAGTCTGTATCAGTGCAGAAATGTAATCACTTGCTGCAGTTAGTTTTCTTTTCTGTGAACTGCCTGCACAACGAAGAAGAAAAGTGGCACTGATCTCTTAACAGAATTAAGAGGGAATTCACCTCCTCATTACTGCTTTGCAGTAGGAATTAGATACAATCATCAGGTTTGCCACTTTTTAGAGAGCAAAATAATACACAAGGTTAAATTATTTTATCTGCAGCGTTTCCTTTTCACATCACTGTGTAATAACATTCTAAATAAGGAAATGCTGCTAATATATGCATACTTAAAAGAGGCCACTAAATACTGAGATTGTGTGAAGGGAAACATCTGACTACATATTTTCAGTAACAGGAAATATGTTTTCTGTAATGGTTTTACAGATGGAATTCCTTTCTTCCCAATTATTGATATTTAGCAGACATATTTTAGTAGTTTTCTTAAAATGAATCAACACAATGTATGCTACAAAAAACGAATCTTGCGAACAGACTCATTTTAGCACTTTATTTCTTCTCATGGTGTTACAGTGCTATTTTCCTCACTTTTATATGTCGGACTTAAAACAAGTAAAATTCAAAACACTGAGCATGAATTTACTAAGGCAAACACATTTAAAATTTAGAGTAAATATATTTTTTGCACTACAATAGTTACACTGAGCTGCATAGGTATGGTAGAACTTTGCTGCTACATGGTTGCCATGGAAATTTTTGCCATTGAATGTGTACCATTCGAGCAAGGGAAACACTGCTGTGAGGCTGTACAAGTATAATATATCAGCAGAAGTATATTCCTTGCAATTTTTTTTCAAATACCCGCAATGTTATGCTTAGCTACTGCTAATAAAAAATTTTCTGAGCACTGTATGTAGCCTTCCCTATACTCACTGTAGGCCAGGACAGAGGTTACCATCAGGCATCTGCAAGCTGTACTGCTTCACCAGAATTTTAAATTTTCACTTTTAAACAAAGAGCAGGTCACTCTCCACCACTCTTTGTGGTTTCAGACAAATACAAAAATTTACCTGATAACAGTAATGCATTCTTAGCTACAAAATCTCATCAAGACTGTCAAGTCCATTTTTAGTGTTTTGATCTCAAATTCACATGCACACACAGACACAAACATAACCTGCAGAAAGAAATGGTCCTTTTAAGCATTTTACAGATTTGCATTAATTTATTTATTTGTTGCTTTGTTTGTTTGTATTTCTTGACAGGGGGAGTAGACATCTAGCTGGAGTAGGGCAAAGGGACAGCCACCCCGGGCACAAAGTGTTAGGGGGGCAAGATCAGCAAATCATTATTATTCTTCAGTACATACTGGCAAAATGCTGGTATTGAATTTGTGATTGGAATTGAAATACTGTTGTGTTATGTGAATAGCATAAACTGTACAAATTGAAGTGTTATAGTGCTCAGTGTGTTTGTCATAAACTGCAGCAGCTGCTTGCTACAAATGTAGCAAACAATTTGCTACTTTTAAAAAGAAGAAAAAAACTTTTTTTTGCCAGATGCGCTTTGCAGGGTAGAGCAATGATCCTACTGGACCATATTCAGGCTCAGTCCGGGGATCCATGAAATTTCCAATCAGATCAAAAATAACATGCAGCAGTCACACTAACACAATATCATTGTCAGACAAAATGTACATTTTTAAACAATTGCAATTATGTGATCCCACAGTTAATGAAGCATTTATATTTTGCTTATTTGAATAAGAAGGATTTTAGTTCTGAGTGAAATTTGGGAAAAAGTGTGATAAATTCTATATATGGAGGGATGGTAACCATGATTCTTGGGTCCAGCGTGAAGAAGGCACATGAGTGAGAGGTGTTGAATTTGTATATGACCATATCATTGGAATAGAGCAATACTGGCATGTGTGGAATGTCTGTGAGAAGTTTATTGATAAATAGTGAAGAAAAGTATAGGTGAAAGAATTAGAGAAGAGTAGAGGAGAAAGAACTGAGCCTTGTGGTACTACAGTGGATAATGGTGCAAGAGGGGATGTGGAGAGTTCAACGTGCACTTCAAGTAGCCAATTAGAAAGGAAAGATTCAGAACATTTCACTGCTGAAAGGCTAAGTCCTGCAGAAAGTAAAGAGTTTTTCAGCAGCTGGGGGTCCACTGAGTCAGAGGCTTTAGTTAAGTGAACAAAGAGGACTCCTGTAAATTAAGTTTTTTGTATTGGTAAGTAATTTAGAAAGGTATTAGAGCAGTCATAGTAGCTGAACCAGAATCCATTCTGTAGCTGTGAAGAGGTTCTGTGTGCTTGTAGGTATTCTGTCAGTTAGATATGGATAATCTTTTCAAATAGTTTCTAAAGGTGGGTAGAGTAGAAACTTTGTGCAAATCATTTGCCCGGAATGGTTTGGATGATTTTAGAATGGACTTGACAATGGCTGTCTTCTACTGGGGTGGAATGATACGGTCATTTAGGCAGATATTAAACAGGTGAGTGGGAGGGTGGCTGAGGTACTCTTGGCAAAGGGAGATGAACTAGAAATGGAAGTTATCAGCTCCATTTGGGGCATTGGATGGGATGCTGTTTAGCATGGTGGCCATGTCTTTGTTTAGATTCTTTTGAAGTAAACTGTTGGGATCAGTGGGTATGCAGAAGGCTGTATTATATGTGTTGGAGATAAAGGTTGTGATAGTGGAGATTGATGAGAATTATTTTGGAATGTTTAGGAGCAGAATGAGCCACATGCTGCTAAAATGGTCCCATTAAGTGGACTTATCAGTTGGCCATGTCCTGATTTCTTGTCAGTCAAAAGCTTGATTTTTTTCTGGTTTAGTTAGGGAGTAGATTGGGATGATTTAAGAAGGATGGCTTTATGATGTCTGATGTAACATCTCTGAGTAAATCACATCCTCTTTTCTTGAAATGAGATGCTCTTCAGTGTTTCCATATATATATATATATATATATATATATATATATATATATATATATATATATATAGGGCTATCATTAATTTGTTTGCCACTGATTTAGTTGTAGTTTAAAAAGTCTAGAGATTTTTTTGGAAAATGTTAGATGTAATAAGAGATTTGTGACCAATAAGCCAAGGCTGTAGTGGTCTTGTTCAGTTCGGTATGGAGATCAGTTGGTTTCTGATAGCTCATTTCTGATAGTATTGATGTTGCTTCCGAGTTCTGGGTGGAATGATATGATTGTAGAAGATGGTAAACCTTGTAGTATATGAATGTATAGAGGCCATTGATCACTGATGCTGGGGAGCAGGGTATATATTTAGGTTTGAGATGGAGTGTGTTTATTTTTTAAGATTAGATCAAGGAGCGAGAGACTGCTAGTTTTGAAATTAGGTTGAGTGGTATATTTGAGTTGGGTGAGGCTAAGATTGTAAATAATACCATATATCTGAGTTTGTGGAGTTTAGGTGGTTAATTTTAAAGTTTACGTAGTTAATATTAACATCACCAAGAATGAGAAGGTCAATCTTGTTTGGGGCATGGTTCATTTAACCTGGAACATGATACAGATAACATTAAGGGTGGCAACAGGGCAGAGGTATGCAGCTGCAATAGTTAATTGAGGACTTTTTTTGCTTATGATGTTGATGGAAACCCAGTTGGGGTCATAATCATTCTTTGAAGAGTTTTAGGAGTATGAGCAAATGCTCAAGTGATCTTTAACAAGTAGTAGGAATGCAGCCCTTGTCCTTGAACCAGGCCTTGCACTGAACACCTGTGTAGTCTGGGAAATGTGCTTTAAAGTTAGGGCTGTCCTGTTGAACCCACTATTTGGTGATGGCAAAGATGCCTGTGGCTTGTGTAATATGGAAAGCTTAAATTTGTTCTAATTTGTTGAGCATGCTGCCTGCATGTAAAGTAGTAATTTTGGGTTGTGAAGATTATTAGACATTTTGGAAGGTGAGTGAGTTTGCAAGGGTTAACTGGGGCTTTGGATGTAGGCTCAGAGGAGGATGTTTAGTAGGGGAGTGACACAGAATTTAAGGTGATGTCTGAGAGAGGTCTTGGAGATGGTGGGTGGTAAAGTTAGGATGGCAAGTATAAAGAGGGGGATGATTAGGGTATATCTTGGTGGAAAGTGTGCATGAGTAAGTAAATAAATGGACGGTCTTATAGGTAAGATGTGAGTTTAAGAAGTAGCAGTACAGAAATGTCTGTTCTAGTTTAGATGTTGCTTGTGGTAGGCAGCTGACAAAACACTGGGTTATTATGGGTTGGGTGGAAGCTTTGCGGTGTTCTTGAAATGGTAGGGAGGTGCTTCATGTGGCAGTATTTGTCAGAATTATGTCATTAAGTAGTTGTGGTAATAGAGTATGTTGCTACTTTAAGGGGGTGTGTCAGAGGAAGATGAAGTTAGAGTGGAAAAGCAGGTACAAAGGTAATAGAGGGTGAGGAAGCTGGGAAATGGGAGTGGGGTGGATGAAGAGCTAAGGAGGCAGACTCCCAAGTGAGCAGGATTCTGTCAGTCCACACATGCACAGATCAGATGCCTTCCTGCAGTAAACTGCAGGGTCAGGTAAGGTTTTAAAGTGAGAAGGGAGGAAGAAAACTGTGTATGTAAAACCAAGGGGAATAAAGTATAAAGTTAGCATTAGAAGAAAGAGAATGACATCCTAAGAGAGAAAATAGTGCACACTGGGACAGACTAAAACACTTAAAAAACACAAACAAGCACATGTTTGTGAAGGGGGCAGTTCTGGATATCCCAGCAGCATAGGACAAGTTTTAAAATAATATTGTATCACTGAACCCAAATTGGTCCAACAAACGTAGTATAGCAACCAGGATTTCTTTAGTAGGAGTTACATTTATGGCTGTCCAAATGGATCAACAAAATGGTGGCTGAGTAGGCTGACTAATGCAAAGCTGTACCTAGCTATGCTTTAAACAGGGCAGCTGTGTCTTGAAGCGTTTTTCTGTGTGGGAGCTGAGGGGGCCTTTTTCACCACGTGCACTTGTTGCAACAGACAAGGTGCAGAGAGACATGGTTCACCTAACTGTGCTTTATGTCGGGTGATTGCATCATGTACAATGTTGGCCGGTCCTTTCCCTCCTGTACACTTGCTGTTTCAACAGACCAAGATACACAAAGGTGCAAATCACCTAGCTATGCTTTAAGTAGGGTGACTGCATCCTGTACATTTCTTTCTTTTGGGGAGAGGAGTTCTTTTCACTGTGTACACTCAATGTTTCAGCAGACAGGGGTGCATGGAGGTGCTGTTCACCTAGTTGTGCTTTAAACACACATGAAAATTGTTTCTCAGTTCCTGTAATGAGTTTCATTTCTCACACACTGCCTCCTCAGACAAGTGCCAAAGTGCACCTGAAATTCTCACTTTACTGCGAAGAGAGATCACTGTGGTCACAAACGCTGATGTTCTCCTAATTAGTAATCCCTCCATCTCCATGCACTCTACGTGACCAAAAACCTAGGTTTGCATTTTAAAGTTATGAATCACTTATTTAGAGTACATTGTTTTGAATAAGTTATGTTTCAAACACTGCCCTAGTCAGACAGAAGTAACAGTTTAGGTTACACTTCTTCTGGGTCCTGAAATCAAATTAGCTTATACACTAGTGGACCAGTTACTTTCAGGCATATCTAATTGCCGTCATATTACTCCAGTTTTGCAGTCTACACTGCTTACCTTTTCAGCCTTATATCAAGTTCTAGTGTTAATGTTTTTAGCCCTGTAAAAGTTTGATCCCTTGCGCACTACAGCATTCAGTGCTCAGGGGTGGGGTGGGGTGGGGGCTACTGTCTGGACTAAACTTCTAATTCTATTCAAGGACTATATGTTGCAGATGTTCAACTAAATATGATCGCTGATGCACGCTGTTCTTTGGGTTCCATACTGGGATGCTCTAACTATAGCATTCTAAGCATTGCATTGAGAGGTTGCTTACTGTTAGATTAGATCATGTGATGAGGCTGCATGGCTTTGAGGAAATGACTGAGGAACTGTGGCTTTTGTTGCAGCTGCCTGGAATTAGTTTCCTGCCTGTGCTAGTCAGTTTCTTGTGGTACAGTGGCATGTTTTAATATTTTGCTTGCTTTCTAGATTAACTATAGATAATTAGTTTTAGTTTATATATTTGTTTCTTAAAGATACATTTCTTTCAGTAAAATGTTTGTCCATGTTTTGCAGTATTGTGTCTCCTCACATTTGATATGAAGCACCCAGAGCTTTGAAGACTGAGCAAAGCATAAGAAAATGCATCTTGCCAGACGGCATTAGGTTGTTGTGCTAACATGTATCCTGCAAATAATAAGATTCATAAGTGACAATTGATTATAAAGCTGGCAGATCAGTCACTGTGATACAGGCTGTGATTCACAGTACAAAAGGAAAATATAACTTGAGAGGATAACAAGATACAAGAACAAACTGGAACTTAATGGGACAAGAATGGGTACAACTAGGTACATTTTGCACGATGCTTGTAAATAAGATGTTTGCTGATGCAGGTAAATTGCAGTAGAATGACCTTCATAATATTTGTACTTATTTTATTGGGCTGCTCTAGTAAACCCTTTTTAGCCATGATGTAGGCCTAAAGCAGTACAAAGAATCAAGTCTGCACTTATACTGTCATTAGAGTACAAAGTGATAACAGTTGTAACTCAGTTTGAGAATACGTGAATCAGCATAGGTACACTAACCAATTTCTGTCAGCCTGGGATGATATGATCAACAAACCTCATTACTTTGCCAGAAACAGTTTGCACCTGGCACCACTAGGCTTTTGGCTGCTGGCATAGGCTCTTGTCTCCCGCATAGTCCCTTTTTTTAGGCAAGGTCACAAAAACATAATTGCTGACATGAAAATTACTAATCATAACAAAATAAGGGTTATGCTGTTAAATTCTAGGAGCCTAAACCAAAAATTGCACACCCTGGAAGCACTCCTGTCACTTGAGGATGTATACATCTGTGCAGTCATAAAAACCTGGTTCAAGAACTTCAAGGTATCAGAGAGTACCTTGGCCTTGCAAGGCTACAGTGCCTTCCACACTTTCAGACCTCAAAATGAACATGTGAGAACCAAAGAAGGTGGTGTTTCTATCTATATTAGAGATAAATTCACCTCCTGACTAGTTAGACAGGACAACTCCATGGAATTATTCCATGTTCAGATTACTGTGGCTAAGACTCTCCATTCAAGTCATAGCTAGTTATAGATCCCATCCATGGCTCATGATGTGCATGAGTCCTACTTGACCAAACTGTAGTCAATCCAAATATTGCCAGTAGTTAGTTATATAGCCCCCCATGGATCATGATGCGCACAAGGCCTACTTGATCAAACTGGAGTCAATCCAAATATTGGCAAACAATCTAGTCATGGGAGATTTCAATTATCCCACCATCAACTGGGGAACCTACTCTAGCCCTAACTAACTAGTGCAAAAGTTCCTTGACTTTGTTAATTCAAGTGCCCTAAAACCTCAACAAGAGGAACAAACATATTAGATCTGGTCCTCACTAACATGACAAACAGATGTACGACCGCAGCTGTCAGACCTTCATTAGTTAAATCGGACCACAAATCAGTATCCTTCGAACTGGCACTAACTCCAGGGCTCTCAAAGGGTGAAGTCAGACTAAAAATGTCACAAGGCAAACGCTACCATCCTAGGAAAGGTATAAAAGCAGTCCAGGCCCACCCCAAGCTGGAAGTGGTAACTACACCAAAGCTTACACTGAAGCCCTGTATAATCACTTGTATAGGTGCATAGACTCTGCTGTTCCAGAGAGAATCAAAGCCAGAGCCCCAAGTAAAATGAAGCCATCCTGGAGGACAGCCAGCATCAACAAATTTTACAACAACACAAAACACAAAAAGTGGATGTCTAGGAAGACTAAGGCCAGGCCCCAACAATGGAAAAGCACCCTCCTCAGCCTCAGCAGACAAATAAGACAACATGTCAAATCTTCTAAGGGTAACTTTGAAGGAAAACTTGGGAATCATAGCCAAGGATAACCTAAGGATAACCATAAGGCCTTTTACAGCTACATACACAGCCTAAAAGGTAGGACTCAAGCATGTGCCGAACTAGTGACTAATGATATCACACACACTGAACTAGCAGATAGCAAACCTGCTGGTGGACAGATCTAGTGAAAATTTCACTCCCATATCTCCTCCAAACTTATCACAAACCTTGCCCCTGACTCCCTCCCCCTACATATCTGAAGAACAGGTCATTAAAGCCTTGTCTAAGGCAAAAAACACAGCCTCTATGGGACCAGAAAGCATCCCAGGCTGTCTTCTAAACAAACTAAAACATAACTCGCATCACCATTAAGTACCCTATCCAATCACAGCCTAACCACAGGCTATGTTCTTGTGGAATGGAGAACAGCAACAGTTATTCCCCTGCACATAGGTGGCTTAGCAACAGACCTGGGGAATTATAGACCCATAAGTCTGACCAGTCTCATCTGTAAGGCCGTAGAACGTATCATCATGGACCTCATAAATAAGGACATAGGTGACCTCCAAACCCTGGATTTAACCCAATTCGGCTTTGTTAAGGGCAGATCCTACCTGTTAAACCTGGTATATTTCTTTGAAAATGTGACCATAGCCATTGACAAGGGCAAATCTGTGCACACAGCATACCTCGACTTGGCCAAGGTCTTCAACACAATCCCACACTTAGGCATTGCCGATAAACTTAGCAAACTGAATGTAAACCCCTTTGTTGTTTGATGGGTTGCCAGCTGGCTCACACAGCAGTCACACACTATCAAAGTGGTTGACTCCACATCAACCAGCAGCCCTGTCACCAGTGGGGTGCCACAAGGGTCAGTGCTGAACCCCATACTGTTTAGTATATACTTCTCAGAAGTTCAGGCCAAAACTAAGGGGCTGTGGCTGACCATGTTTGCGGATGACTGCAAACTGTGTGCAATTATCAAACCCCCAAATTATGTCAGTATACTTCAGGAGGGTCTTACACAGACCAACAACTGGTGTCTTAGTCATGGTTTTACACTAAATGCAAAGAAATGCATCATCATTCCCTTTGGTAAAAACAATGTCCCTTCACACTATCAAATTAACAATACCCTGTGCACCTACAAAGTGGTAAGGGATCTGGGATCACAAGTAGACTGCGACCTTAACTTTGACCACCATTTGTCTGCTGTAGTAAGTAAGGCCTTCTACATAGCACACTTGATTAGCAAAGGCATTGCCTCTAGAGCAAAGGAGGTTATAACCTCTCTATACTTGTCAATAATCAGGCCCAAAATTGAATATAATACCCCTGTTGGCATGTACTGCACAAAGCGCCTGTAGCAATTGGAGAGACCTCAGAGGTTTCTAACAAAGACATGTGCCTTACACAGACTGACTAATGTCCCTGTCACTATACTCAGTATCATGTAGACATTTTATGGAAGACTTTTGCCTGGCTTACAGAGCAATCTCTGACCCAAATCTAATGAATTTGCTGCACATCCATAAATCAAATGGGACTAGAACTATCTATTCCAGGGACCTAAATATGGCCAGTGACTTGAATAGGACATGCTGGAGGGACAGATTTGTCTTCCAGCAACTGCAGTGTCTTTGGAACAGGCTGACAATTCATGTGAAGCAGAACACCTTTATGACACTGCTCAAAAGGAACCTGGATGAGTGGATAGGGTACCATAAATTCATACTGGAGATAGCCCCCACAACTCTCCTGAACATGGGCAGTCATTACTAAATATAATCCTGGGTATTGACTAGAGTAGCTATGGTATTATTGTTGTTGTTTGTCTTTTGGCTTTTTCCTAGTAAGGAGTTGCCACAGTGGAACTCCGGTCTGCTAATGATTGGCAGTAGATTTTTACGAAATGCCGAGGTGCCAGCTCGACGCCCAATCTTCAACGAAGGCATGCCCATTTACGCACGCATGTCTTTCAAACGCTACCCAACCGTGGGGAGGACATGCAGACTCCACACAGAAGGCACTCCCAAGCCAAGCCAAGAATCGAATGGGAGAACCTCTTGCTGTGAGGTAACAATGCTACCGCCGTACCACCGCGGCATACATTGGGATAAAATGGCTTAGCTTGAAATGACCTCAGGATCAATAGCCTAGAAACCTCCTATGATTATAAAATAAAACTGTTTAAATGATGGACATTTTAATGTGTGTCTATGTAAGGGATTATTTATTTATATTTTTTGAGGTGTCATTGCATTGTTCATAGATCCGCTTTTTAAGTGCCCTTTCGCTTTTTCAACATAAAAAGCTGGACATCAGCACAAATTGCAAGACAGTCTACACCCTTAGTGTTACAGTTGTCTCTTTCAGTATATATAATTGTTTTTAACTCATTCCCCTAGCTAAAAGTTTCTATCTCTAATCTGTATCTACATTGATTACATGGCAGAAACAGTGTTATACAATGTATTGTGCACACTGAAATTAGTGAAAAGTGATGATTTCTACAAGTTAAGGTTGTATATTTGATTTGACATATTGCAGTGCATTTGAGAGTTAGAACTTATCCGTAATTTCTTTTACCTTACATCATGGATGAAACATCAGCATTATACAAAATAAGTGGTTATCATTGGTAGTTTGTCAAGATGTGTGTGAAAGCAACTACTGATAAAAGGCACAATAGTACATTGAGTAACTTTGCTATATCAGATCATTTTGCTCTGTGGTTGAATACTTGTTTCTGGCGCCTCTGTGTAGAGTTTGCACATCTTCCCTGTCTCCTTGTGAACTTTATCTAGATGCTCTTGATTTCTTCCATCTCCACAAAGCATTGATGTTGTTAAACTGGCATCCCTCCAAATTGCCCCTGGAGAATGTCCAGTGTGTGTGTGTGTGTGTGTGTGTGTGTGTGTGTGTGTGTGTGTGTGTGTGTGTGTGTGTGTGTGTGTGTGTGTGTATTTTGTGATAGGCCTAACCTATTAGAGGCAGTGTCATTGTGTGTGTGTGTGTGTGTGTGTGTGTGTGTGTGTGTGTGTGTGTGTGTGTGTGTGTGTGTGTGTGTGTGTGTGTGTGTGTGTGTGTGTGTGTGTGTGTGTGTGTATTTTGTGATAGGCCTGACTTATTAATGGCAGTGTCATTGTGTGTGTGTGTGTGTGTGTGTGTGTGTGTGTGTGTGTGTGTGTGTGTGAATATCAGATCTACTTTTCTTCACTGAAATTTCATTACTTCGAAAAAGAAAAGTAGATGCCCACTTCAGCGAAAGTGCACACGTTCTTCATGTTTCACTGTTGTAGTCCTCACATATGGGTTATCCAGCTCCCGGTAGCCCTCAGTTGGCCTGAATACCAGAGTCTTTGGTAAACGACGTCGGCTGCTGCCGGTTGTAAAACTGATGTCAGTACGTCAGGTATAAAGAGAGGCAGCCGAAGCCATTCCCCATTCTTTCTTGCTGTGGAGCCCAAAGCAGATGCAATTTGCACTAGGGCAGGTCAGTCGTTTACCTTTGTTTCGCTTTCCGACTACCAAGTTGAAGATGCCTTCAGATAAGTACCCCATTGGGGATCCTCTTTTCTTGCTTTAACGAATGTCAGATAAAGTTAATAACTGTCTTGCCTGTGGAAAACAGATTCCGCACTGTGATTTCCACTCCTATTGTATAACTTGTTTGGGCCTTGAGAACGACATCCCTAACTGCGATCTCTGTGCTTCCTTTAACCCGCATACCATATGCTGTAGAGCTAAGATTTTGTATAAGCATTTCGGTGTCTGGCCTAAGTACATCGGTATGACGTCTTCTGGTCTCCCGACTTTGGATATACCTAGGAAACGCAAAGACAAGGACTGCAACAGGCCTAGAGTGAAATCTACTGATGATGTACTGGTGAAATTGGTTGTCAGCACAGTGGTAGTCAGTGAGGCACTTTCGCAGCCCCTGCAGTCCACAGATTTTCAGCCGCAAGCCTCTGCTGAGACCTTTATGGAGTCCGCCATGCCGCAGGCTGCTATTTCATCTTCAGACCCTCCGCCTGTCACTGCCTCAGATGGGTCTGGAGCCACTTTGCAGGCACCGGCTTCTGACGCTTCTTCTTTTCAACATGAGACCAGAACCAGACCAAATATCTTAATTCAGACTTCTGCAGTTGCTAGGCCTCCCGAGTCCCTCTGGATTGCTAGTAAACCTTCCAGCCGCAAACATACTCACAAGCAGGCATCGGCCTCCCCTCCTGTACCTCAGTCTCAGTTGGTAAAGATGTCTGGTGATCTTCTTTCCCTGATTAGGGGCTCTCACCCCCCCCCCTTCAAAGAGGGCTAGGGAATTATCTCCTGATATTTTGTCTGTCTCAGATTCTGAGATTTCCAGTTTGTCTGATGGTGAAGAGGGAAATTGTCAACTTTTTTCTGGCTTTGAGGATTCTGATGCTGAGGACTGTATCCCTTCTGCCTCCCCTCCAGAAGATTTTTCCTTTGGGGATACTTTGAATACTCTTAGGGAGCATTTTAAATGGGAATGTCAGGATTTTCCACAGTCTAAGAAAAGAATCAGGGAATTTCTAGATTTTCCACAGCATAAGATTCTGGCTATACCTCCAGTTTTGGAAGTTGTGGATGATGTTTTCATGGAAAATTATTTAACTCCTAATTATGTTCCTCCTGCCCCCAGAAAACCAGATAGTTATTACAGGGTTCCTGAATCTCATCAATTCTTTTTTAAAAACTCTACTGCTGATCGAGAAATTATTTCTCAAGGCCCTAAGGGTGTTAAGGCTACTATTGCTAAAAACCCTGTGCCTTCTGATAAGGAATCTAGGGGCTTGGACAGGTGGGGTAAAAAAGTCTATACCTCTGCAATTCTTGCCATTAGATCCATGAATTGTCTTTTTCACATGCGTAAGTATCAGCAGCATACTTTGGAGGCTATTAAGGCTAAACTTGGAGATATTCCTTTCATGATGGAGAACTAAGATTTACAAGACTTACTGAATTCTGCCACTTTAGTTAATAAGCATTCACTTCATTGTGGTTTTGACACTTTGGAGGCTTCCTGCAGAGCAGCAGCCACTGGTTCCATAATTAGAAGGCATGCTTGGCCCAGGGAGCAGCCTCTTTCTGAACCAGTTAAATCAAAATTGCTGGATATTCCTTTGCACAAGGACAATCTTTTTGGTAATAAGGCTGAGGAGGTACTTAAGAAGTTGGAGGATAAGGCAAAATCTATGCAAGCTGTAAAAGATTTCCTTTAGGTTCAGCCTCCTCGGTTTAGTAGACATTATCCTTCCATGAATTGGTCTTTCCCTGATCCTGGCAAGCAGGGTCGCTCTAGGCCTAGGTGTTTCAGATCTTCCAGAGGGCAGGCTTCTGCCCTTCAAAGGGCTAAACAATGGCATTCTTCTTCTGCTAAATTGGGGAGTGCTAAGCCAGCTTCCCAAACCAAATATTCTCAATGACTCCGGCCTTCTTGTGCCTACCTCTGTGGACACTGGGTTTCCTTTGGGGGCAAAGTTAGCCAGGTTCGCAGAGGTATGGTCTACCATCACAGACGACAAATGGGTGCTCAATATAGTAAACCAAAGTTACAAGTTTTACTTTCACACCTTCCCTGTTTTACAAGGATACCCAGACATAACCAGAACTCTCAGGGCAGAGGTACAACTCAACTTTCTTCTCTACTGACTATGGGGGCTATAGAGCCAGTTCCTGCAAATCAGGCAGGCCTAGGTTTTTATTCAAGGCTTTTTCTGATACCCAAGAAAGGGGACACCTGGCTCCCTATTCTGGATCTGTCCATTCTAAATGCTTTTCTGGTGATTCCCAAATTCAAGATGCTCACCCTTCAACAATTACTACCAATGCTGGGCAAGGATTCATGGCTGGTAACTTTGGATCTCAAGGAGGCTTATCTGCACATCCCCATAAGGGAAAGTTGCAGGCAGTTCCTTCACTTCAGGGCTGGGGAGCAACACTTTCAATTCTCTGCATTGCCCTTTGGCTTATCTACTGCTACCAGAGTTTTTACGAAGTGCCTGGCTCCAGCCATTGCTTTTTGCAGGTAGAGAAACATTCAAATGTATCTTTACCTGGACGACTGTCTCATTCATGCAAACTCCCCAGAACAACTAGAAAAGGATTTGGATTTGTGAAGGACATTCTCACCTCTTTGGGTTACACTCTCAACGAAAAGAAGTAAAAGTTGGTTCCTTCAAGGGAGATTGTTTTCCTGGGAGCAAGTCTGAATACAGCCACCTAGATGGTATTCCTCCCTAAACAGAAGCAAGAAGATCTTTCTGCTTACTTCATGACCTTGGCAGGCATGACCCAGCTCTCTGCAAGGCAATTCCTGCAAGCACTGGGGTTCATGGCTTCATGTATTTTGATCCCATATGCAAGGCTGCATATGAGAAAACTTCAGTGGTACCTCAGGAATCTTTGGTGTCAACACACACAGGACTTAGACTTGATTCTTCACCTGATTCCTTGTCTACTAATGGAGTTCCTCTGGTGGGCGACAGCCTGTTCTCAGATCAAGGGTCTGCCTTTCCGCCTACTGCCTGCTAGCCAGACTCTCACCACAGATGCCTCAGATGTTGCATGGGTGGCTCATCTGGAGGGCAGGGGCATACAGGGGACTTGGAGCACCCAGCAGATTCATCTGCACATAAACTTAAAAGAATTGATGGCAGTGCAGAGGCCTTGCTGGCTTTCAAGGACCTACTCTACCCTGGGACTCTACTGATCAGGACAGACAATACCACAGTCATGTGGTACATCAGCAAGTGGGGGGGGACTCACTCTTACCCCTTGTGCAGACAAAGCATGAGACTATGGTCCATAGCAGCATCCATGGGTTTACATCTAATAGCCCAGTATCTTCCAGGGAGGCTAAACTCCTTGGTGGATCATTTGAGCAGACATGTTCTGGATCCTCAAGAGTGGCAACTGAACAGGGACATTTTCCATCGCATCACTCATCATTGGGGCACCCCACAAGTGGATCTTTTCTCCTTTCACACCAATCATCTCCTTCCAACCTTCTGCACCAGGGAGTTTCACAACAAAGCTTGGAGGGTGGATGCGTTGTCCTTCCCATGGACACATCTCTCAGTTTATGCATTCCCTCCTCTGCCTCTTCTTCCCAGAGTGCTGCTAAAGATAAGGGATGAAAAACCAAAGGCTATTCTGATAGCTCCAGATTGGCCCAGGCAGCATTGGTATCCCCTCCTTCGCAGCCTTTCCCAGGCTCAGCCTTGTCATCTTCCCCTGGTACCAGATCTGTTGGTTCAGGGAGGGGCAAAGTTCCTTCATCCTCATCTTCAAACTATGCATTTAACTGCCTGGCTAATACTTTAAATCTTTCCCAACAGGTGGTTGATGTTCTTCATGAGGCCAGGAGGCCTAGCACAAGAAAATCCTGTGCAGATAAATGGAAGAGATTTTGCTCTTGGATGCTGGTGAAAGGAGAAGACTCGTGTCATTCGTCTCTTTCACTCATTCTTGACTACCTAGCAGGATTGCTTAATGATGGACTTTCCTTTTCTTCAATCAAAATTCACACTTCAGCAGTTTCAGCTCATTGTTCTTTTGAGCATCCCTTTTTTTCTCACTCCTTGATGAAGCAGTTCCTGAGGGTAGCTAGCAATCTTAGACCTCCCAGAAGAGCTCCTGCTCCTGCTTGGGATCTTAATTTTGTTCTGGAAAAACTTACTCTGCCTCCCTTTGAACCAGCTGCCTCTGCAGATTAGAAGGTTCTATCCTGGAAGACTGCTTTCCTTTTAGCTATTACTTCAGCTAGAAGGGTATCTGAGCTGCAAGCCTTAATGGCAGTAGAACCTTTCATTATTTTTCACTCAGATCGGGTTTCTGTGAGAACCAATCTTTCCTTTATGCCTAAGGTGGTTTCCAGTTTAACCCTTAACCAGTGTATTCACCTGCCTACATTTTTCAACAGTCCCCAAAATAAAGGGGAAAGGATTCTGCACTCTCTTGATGTGCATAGACAGCTGTGATTTTACTTAGACAGGACTAAATTCTTTCGAAAATCTGAACAGTTATTGGTTAGTTTTGCTCCTGGGGCTCAGGGTAAAGCTATTTCAAAACAAACCATCTCCAAATGGATTGCTCATTGTATTCACTTTTGCTGCCTGCAGCATGGGAAGGTTCCCCCTTAGGGTATTAGGACCCATTCTACTAGAGCAGCCTCTACCTCTGCAGCCTTTCTGAGAGGTGTGCCTACTAAGGACATTTTAGAAGCAGCTACTTGGTCTTCTGTCCATACTTTCACAAAGCATTACAATCTACATTTGTTTTTTAAATCCAGGGCTGGTTTTGCCTCTGCAGTTTTGCAGGACCTCCTTACCAACCTTTAATCTGTGATCCTTCCTCCCCCCTTTGTCTTCTTACCGGGCTTTGGGAATTAACCCATATGTGAGGACTGCAACAGTGAAACACGAAGAATATAGTGCAGTTGTGTACACTTACCATAAATGTAGATGTTCGAGTGTATTCACTGTTGCAGTCCTGGTTTCCCACCCTCCATTCCCCCTTTTTTCCTAAGGCACAGACTATAGATTTTTATTTTTTTGTATGACATGTCCAGGGTGCTACCATTCCTGGGTTAGCCTTCTGTTGGGGGCTCCTGACAGTTAAGGCAAGAAAAACTGAGGAAATGGCATCGGCTGCCTCCCTTTATACCTGATGTACTGACATCAGTTTTACAACCGGCGGCAGCCGATGTCATATACCAAGGACTCTGGTATTCGGGCCGACTGAGGGCTACCAGGAGCCGGATAACCCATATGTGAGGACTGCAACAGAGAATACACTCGAACATCTATATTTATGGTAAGTGTACACAACTACTTTTTGCTGAAGTCTAGTCGCTGGATTGGCTGACTAAAAAAAAAAAAAAAAACACACAAAAAAAATCTTTTGCAGGGGACCAAGCCCCCCTGCACCCCCACACCTCCTCACTCTGAGATCGCACTACAGTGAGGAAAAGGGAATATTCCCATTCCGTGCTGTACTGTGATCTTTGTACTTGATTTTTGAAGTTTCAGTACTTCGAACAAGTGGTCTTGCACAAGTGGGTTTCGAAGTACTGAAACTTCGACCCACAAAGTAGACCCAAATATCATATGAATGATTATTATCTGTGGCCACATAAGATATTGGAGGGCACATAGATAAATCTTTGGAGGAGAAAAAATAGTTACCAAGTCATTATTTTTTAAACATAAAGCATAAAATGGATCAGAGAACATCTAGGCCCTCAGAGCTTCTGGAGGACTGATAGGTCCAACATCACATGCAGTATAAATGGATTTTGACACAGACTTAGGAAGATCCTCTGCTGTGGGGGTGGGGGTGGGACAGTCCAGTCATCTCTTCAAGTTTCCTGACAACCAAACTTTAGATAGGTGCATTGACAATTTCTATGGCTTGTGTGAGGGCTGAGAATAACATGGTCATGATTTGTTTAATTTTACTGTCAGTCAGACCTCACAGTTATGCACAGAAGGTCAGTATAACTTGTCCAGAAGCAGTGATCTGTCTAGGAGCAACAAATTGTAATGCTTTACTGTAATCATTATTTATTTCACTTTTCGTGGATTCCAAAATCAGATATCTACACATGTGTCTATCTTTGGGGGTAGGAGTAAGGAAGTATGTTGTGTATATATGTCAGATAGCAGCAAGTTGTACTACGATATTGTGTTTTGTTTGCTTTTTGACTTTTATCCCAGTCTGCTATCAGATGTGTGCACAGAAGGCACTTTCTTTTAGAGACAGGGTTGAAGAGGACAGAAGAGACAGGGCTGAAGAGGCACGTTCTGTAGATGTATGATGGCAGCAATTTGAAATACAGAACTGTGGTATCACTTCTTTTGTTTTCATCCCATTCTAACATGGGTACAAAGGTACACAGATGGTGATTATCTTTTCTTTTCTTTTCATGGGTAGAGTGGCATTCACTATTCACAGATATTGTTTCTTCCCTTGCAGCATTTGTCTTATCATTTTACTGGTAACTATTTGTTTGTTTTGAACACTAAGCTTTAGGTGTTGTTTATTTTTTCCCTTGAAAGAAAGAGTAACACTTTTTTCCTTATCATTTTTGTTTGGAACATGATTGAATCAAAAAGTTGAAAAATGTAAAATGCTCCACAGAGCATCAACAAACCCATGGCTTTTGCAGGTCTAACATCCCCATGAATCCCTGCTCATTTCAGTTTATCGTGGCCAGTTAGGACATATTAAATTGATCCATAAGAAGCCAAAGCATAAGTCATGAAACAAGAAAAGAAGTAATCCAGATGGGGAGGGGACACCAGAATGGGGGAAGGGGTGCACTGGGGAACAGGGTTAATGACTGACAGTAGGGGGCACTATGAATCCTTTGCCTAGGGCTCTATTTCACCTAAGGTGAGGCCTGATGCTATTCAGTAGGTTTCTTCCCCTTGTCAGTATTTGTGTCACCTGGGATTGTTAAGCCGCAGCTCCCTCCTGTAAAGAACTACAAGCAGTGCATGAATCTTCACTGTGGCAGTAAAGAACTGGAAAATGGATAACTTTCTTGTTGCTGCATGTAATGATACCATTAAAACTGTACTCCACATTCAAACCATGATGCATTACAAAAGCATGCCCCTCTATTTCACACCTACGAAGTACCATAAAACATGCCCTATCTCGTAACACCTATGATGCAGTATCATGCATGCCCTGCATCCTCATACCTCTTCATGCTGGTCAGTTGAATATGCTTGCCTCTTCTGCACCTCCTGGGTCAGCTACTGTTGGACCAACCATATATCTGATCAGTACACCCTGTGTTAAGCCAGACCTAACTGAAGCAAACTTGACAGCAAAAACTGAGCAGCCAAGTTACATTTTCTGCCATAAATAATTTTTGAGTGGTCAGATAGTCTGGACTGTAGAGACTTTCAACCCCCCTATAAATAAAATGCCAGTGAGTTTGCTGCTTCAGAGATCATCTGGGACATATTTGTTGAATTCCTTTGGTTGAGCTCTGTCTGGTAATAGGAATAATGCTTATCAAGGGCAAGCATGTCCTTAAGATTCCTAAAACAATGTAATTTCCATTCTGACCTTCATTCTGTCCTTCTCAGTTCACAGAATTCTTAATTAAGACATGGCTGATGTGGCCTGAAATGAATAAGATATATGCACAATGTTAGGTATTCGGAGTCGGACGTAAGTACTATGTTATAAGCCTTGACCATTTCCTCGGTATACCTGGCACTGAAGTCCTAATCGTTCTGGCTCAGCACATGGATTAAATTTTATGGGGTGAATAAATTAAAATGTCTGCACTGATCTAGGCCAATATTGAGAGGTTCCATGCTGGGTATTCCAGTTTTAAAACTGAACAAGGGATTGGTTAGGCCAAGCTTTTGGTTCCCCCACCAAGTCCATAGTTATGATCCCTAATTTAAAGGCCAAGTCCAATGTGCAACCATAAAAATAGTAGCAGAAGCAACAGCTTGAGCAAACTGAAACCCTTCATTAACATATGTTGAAATCACCCATGATTAACCACCTGGATGATGTCAGAACTGATGACACAAATAGACTGGTGACCTCCTGATATAAAGCCCTTATATTGTTGGGCAGATGGTAGAAGGAGAGCTACCTGCAGTTTTCACTTCCAGTTGTAAACTCAGTGAAGTAGGTAACCAGACAAATGGCTTTTTCAGTTCAACAATTTTGTGATAAAAAATGACCACCCCTCCGCCTCTCTGCTTTAGTCTATGGTACAGTATGACAGAGAAGGCTGGGGCACAAGAGCCATTAAGGTTGAAAAGAAGTTAGTGTCAAGCCAGATCTCCATTTTAAATGCCAGATTAGAATCATACAGAAAGTCAGATAAAATGGTCAGCTTGTTGCACGTCCACCTGCCATTGAAATGCTGAATATTTTTCCAGAACTGCAGAAACACAGATTGCACTAAACTGTCTCTAATGCTCAGAGCAAACCATGGATAACTGATATAGCTCAGGAGTAGACCCATGTCTGTGAAGCTGTACCCCACAGCAGATACCACAGAATACTGTCGCCAGCCAATGACTTCTCCCTGCAGCCCCTAGTGATGTAAATGAAAAGAGAAAGTTCCATTTCTTTACAGCACGACAAACTTCATAATAAGTCTGGAAGTATAATTTGCAAATGTCTGTCATAGATAAAAGGGCAGAGAGTAGAGAGACAGTAGTGTGTCCAGTCCTTGTCATAAACTGAACAGTTCCCCATGGTTGTTAGTCAAGAGAAAATAAAAAACATGAAGTAAACAAATATAAAAAAATGAAGATAACAGCATGAACTTCCTGCATACATAAAATATTACAACCCCTAAAAACCCATTACAAAAAACAGATTCAAATAAATAAAAAAACTAATTAGAAAACGGTGAAGAATAGTAATGTAGTATGTATTCTATGCACAAAGAACTAAAATGTGATACTTTATGTGGCCAAAAAGTATTGGCTCTTAACAGAACAGAATAAAACGTCAGAAAAAGAAGAAATAACCTAAAGCAGACCATTAAAGCAAAACGTATTAAGGTATACTTATGGATTTATGGTTCAACCAATAATAGTAACAGACTGGTGATATAAAAGCCCATGGTGACCTAAGTTTTTGGTACAATCAATTAAATATAGTTGCTATAGGGAATTAAAGACAATGATTTACAGACAGAGACATCCAAACCAAATAACATAGTTGCCATAGGAAAAAAAGACCGGCAAAAGTATTAAAACATTATAGTAGCAGGACACATATTGGGTATAGTGATTAAGATGGCTGAAGCTAGGGCAAAGGAGGGGGAAGGACAGTACAGATGAACTAGAGTTGGTGAAGACAGAAGATTATGGTATTTGGGCAGGAAGTTACAGAAGATGAAACAGAAAAATGATAGAAGAGTGTAGACAAGGAAATAATAAACTCAAGAGTGGCTGGTATGAATAGAGATAAATAATGTATATGTGCCATGAGCACATGGTGTTCCAGTAGGGATGAGCCATAACAAATGGGGTAGATAGTTGCAATGTGTACAAAAAGCAATACAAGAATGTCTCCACATTACGTTAAATGAAAAACTTAAGAATTTTTATTTATGGAGTTACTGGTAAAGCTAAAAGAGAGCGTAGAAAGTGTTTAGCCAGGTGTGGAGCAGGCGCAAAGTTGGGATTCAGCTCGAAGTGCTTTTGGCATATATTTAAATGGTCACACTTCAAAACACCTAAACCTCATAACATGTAAATTCAAAACATCGAGACCACAACATCTAAAACCCAGAACATCACATTGAATCTCATAACATTGAAACTTTGCATCACAACATTGAACACTACAAATCACAGGAAAATAACATCCCCTCAACCTATAACAACACCAAACGAACAAACACACTTTTTACAACGTTTCTGCAGGAGGGCAAGCACCTCTGCACCCCCCCATAAATTAAATATACCAACTCCGAGATCGCAGTACAGTGGGAAAAAGTAAATTTCCTATCCTCACAGTATTGCGATCACCATAAAGAATGTACACATAATGTCTCTATTAGTTACCTGTATGGCCTAAAATCCACATCCAGAGTGGCAAAATAAACACTATATAAATAGTATAAATTCCTACACTATATAAATAAAAACTACAACATATCATACTGATACCACAAGAATAACAGATTAAACTATGACATTTACATGTTTCATGATACACTATTCCATATTATACATTTTCGATGTTATGAAATTTGATGTTATGATTTTTAGATGTTTTAAAGTGTAACCATTTAAATATGTGGAGATAGATATGGACTTCAGGGCAAGTAGGATTCATTTTCAGGATCTGGAAATGCAACTAGAGTATAGAGTATTTCTTGCAGATCTAGGTTTGTTGTTACAGAGAATTTTTTTTATCATGTCAGTGTAATGGTCTGTTTGGATAATAGATGTGGAAGATGTTGCTTAATGCTGGGCATTTTGAAGGTTTATATATTATGTCACGAGTCACAAGTAGCTGAGTAAATGTGAAATGGTTGGGTAATTCAAGCCAATGTAATTGTTTTAGGGCAGAGCAGTGGTAGGTTCCATAGGGTTTGGTAGCAGTGAATTTGATAATGTTGCTGTAACGTTCTAGTTTTGTTCTTGGTGTAGCTTGAAAATTAGTGAGAATCAGTGCCCCTTATAAGAGTAAAGGTAAGAGGTATGTAGTAGCCAGGGTTGTTTGTGTGCTATTAGTTAGAATATTGATACCTTGCTGTAACATACATTTATTTATTTATTTGACATTTGTTGACTGGGTTAGTCCAGCTGGGACAGAGCCCTTTTTCAGTGGAGACCCGGGAAGAAAAGCTCCACAGTAATTGCATACAATATGCTGAATAAGTATTAAGTTAATAAAACAAGAAAAAAAGTACACAGAATAAGTAAAGCAGATTAAGCACGCATGGCAATTAGAATCAACATTATAGCACATGTAGATACAATGCAGAGTTACTTGATTCTGGATAGTTTTTTAATTATGTACTGAATATGCAGATCATTTAAGTTTGTCATTTATTAATATTCCTAATAGTTTAATGTATGGAACCATTTCTATTACTGTATTATCAAAGGAGATAATTTTAGAGGTGGTTCTGTTTTGTGTGTGGGATATAGGGAAGAAAAGAAGTGGCTTCGTTTTTAGGCACGTAGCAGTAATTGTGCATTGCAGAGCCAATTAGTCGAGGTAAAAGCTTCTTGTGTGATTTTTTGAAGATGGCATATGCTCCCTGTGAAGCAACTGATTATTGAATCATTCATGTATTCTATTAATGTTTACTGTGAGGAGATATTCAAGTTGTTAATAAAAACATTAAAGAGGAGAGGGCCAAAAATGGAGCCTTGGGCTACCCAGACAAGAACTTACAAGAAAGAAGGGTGTTATGCTATCTTACATATGGGTGTCTGTTGGACAAGTAGGTTCTGAACCACTGGAGAGTAGTTTGGAATAGGCCTGGAAAAGACATCTTTCGCAGGAGGTTGATATGTGAGACAGTAACAAATGTTTTGACCAGTCAAGGAATAGAGAATAAACCTGTTAGCTATGGTCCCTAGTTTGGCGGATTGTGTTTGTGAGGGTTACTAGGGCAGTAGCCATGTTGTGTGTGAGTGAGGAGCTGTATGTGGAAGAGGTAATGAATTAGTTGCTTGTGAGTACATTTTTTCAGAAGTTTATACAGTGGGGACAATATAGCCATAGTTTTAAAGTTTGATTATTCAGTTGAGGTACCGCATTTGTGAAGTGGAATAATGTATGACATTTTCCAAAATGTATTGACGTGTTCATAAGAATAGAGATGGGGTAGGCTGTAGCATCAGTTGCAATTCTGAGATGTTCTGTTGGGGCATTATCAGCGGATGTTGAGCTGGGTACTAGTTTTAGTAGGAGTTATATTTTTATAAAGGAAATTGAGATGGGCTCTAAAGTGAAAGTAGATGAGTTAGGATGAGGTTGATTTGTTCTGGGAGTTATAGACAGAGTCACCTTAATAAGGTTTGCTATACTGTCAATAAAGTATGAGTTGAATTAGGATGCTATTTCTATTGCAGAATAGTTGGGGAAGGGTTTGGCTGATTTTTAGTTCCAGTGTGTAATATTTCTTTGACAGAAGACCAGAATTTCTTTGGCTTGTTTCTATTGTTTTTTTTGGTATGTGTGTGTGTGTGTGTGTGTGTGTGTGTGTGTGTGTGTGTGTGTGTGTGTGTGTGTCTGTCTGCAGGTGTGTTAACCTTTTAAGATTATGCAATTTTGCAGGTTTTGGAAAGTATTATCTTTTAACCATGTTTTCCAAGTTTTGTCTCTGTTTTGTATAAATAGTTTAGCATGTTTGCTTAGCCAATGAATGTGATTAGCTCTTATTCTTTCTTTCTCATTGGTGTACAGCAATCATAAATATTTAGTTCATATTAAATTTCTGAACAGCTTCATCTAAAGGCAGGACTTTGAGGATGGAGTAGTTATAGGATTTTAGGATGGGTGTAAATTTGTTAATATTATGAATAAAAACAAACAGGAAAAAACCCAGCTAAGCTAGAATCTTTACTGTTCAACATCTCAAAACTGTAGTGGAGACCCATGGGATATATGGATTTCAGTATTTGAAAAAATATATATAAATGCACACACGTATATATATATATATATATATATATATATATATATATATATATATATATATATATATATATATATATGTATATAATATTTACACCCTGCATTATTTTAGAGAGGAACATCAAACATCTGTGGCTACTCCAGTTGTTGCAAATACCTGATCAGGTGGACTATAGTGGAGACCCAAAGGGTGCATTGTACTCAATTATTGGTCTAATGATGGCTGAGTATAGTGGGATTTTGATCTCCTAAGATCTGGATGCCATGTCTTTACTTATAAGTTGCACCATGTGGAATTATTTTTTCACTACCATGGACACATTGTGATCAAAGTTTCGGTTACTGTCAGCCTGAGTTCCCAAGTCCCTTACCACTAGGTCTGCTGTCAGGGGAGTGTTATAAATGTTGTAATTTGCAGGGGTGGTTGTCTTCACAAAGGGAATAATTGTGCATTTTTGCATTGAGTTTTAGGCCATTGTTCTGTCACCTATTACTTGTCTGTGTCAGACCTTCCTGGAGGATATCTAGATCTTTGGGGGAAATTCAGTGATTGCATCCACCTTACAGTGATCAGACAAAGGCCCTCCACATTTGTCTTGACTTCAGAGAAGTATATTCCAGGCAGGAGAGGTCCCATCACCAAGCCCTGTGTTTTGAGATTACTGAAGTGAGTGGGGTTGAGGGCTCTTGTAGAATAGAATTAGGGCTGTTATTGGCTCTTATGTTGCATAATGTGATGAGTGCCACTTGGGTCATTGCCTTGGTAAGGGCAAAAGAAGGGTAGATCTAGTTTCATGCAGATTGCCTTGGCTATTGTACTATAATGTATTCTTTGAAATAAAATTGGAACATATCTGATAAGACATTCCTTGTTGGGATACAAGGATATAGCCCACTGCTTTGGATGGAAGGGCTGTACATTTTACTTCTAGGATGTTGTAAACCCCTAACTTGGTGAGGATTGAGCTTAGGTCATGATTTAATACACTGATGTGCACTGTATGTTTGGACAAGAAGTGATGAACATCATGTAGGCGAAATGTTTTTTAATACTGTTATAATATTGGAATGTATGGCAAGGGCATATATTAGTGTGGAGCAGTGAGGCAGGTGTTTGTAGATAATCTATAATTAGTGAATGGAAGAGATGGTTGTTGAGCTAAAGGTATTATTTATTTTTGGATATTTTTCCAGTGGACCTTTGTCCTTTATTTGAGATAAAATGGAGCTTATTGGTAATGATGTTAACGGGGTCAATATCAACCACAGAAGATGTTAATGATCTAGATATTTCAATGCAATTTTATCTTATTTGCCTGTTTTGTAGTTAATGGGTTAGGAGCAGAGTTATATACTATATTATACTATCTTGTACTAATCAGTGATCATTTTTTGGATAACTCTTTTGAAGAGAAGGAACAAATGTGTGTATCAGAAGAAATCATAGTATGGATGTTATACTCAACGAAGAACTTGACCCAAATGTCAAGTTTTTCTTTCCAAAAAGTGATATTCCTTCTGCATAATTCAACACTGCACATTACAGACATGCATCATGTAATAATTATTCCATTTTTTTATGTCTGAACTTATTTCTGTTTGCCTTTATTTCTTGGATTTGTCTTGTCATCTGTTATAGCATGAACGCTACTAAGAGTGGCAGAGTAATTTTGTTCAATCACTTGTTTCAATTACAAAACCATTAAGAAAGCAATGGCTCATAAACAATTGCATTTAAATATGCATTATAAGTCACAGACTGCCAGCATAACATCTCAGATAAAGTGTAGCCTGGTGTTTCAGCGTCTTCAGGGGAACGGGAAAAGAATCATATCAGAAATGTGACTTTCAATTCTACCAATGGACAAGGTGAACTTGACAATATGAATGGCTCATCCTCTCAATATTAGGGGTAAAAGAAAAGTCTCTTTCTATTTTTTTCATTCTTTTGCTGGATGGGACGCGTCCCTAGCACCTTGTCCCGGGTGGCCTAACGGAACAGACTCCTGAGAACAGTGGAACCAAAGTTAGCTCTATGCCTAGAAGCTAAATCCAACTTATAATGAGAAATGAAAGTGTGAGGAGTAGCCCAAGTAGCCACTGCACAAATGGTGTCAATAGGCAGTCTGTCTTGGAAGGCTATGAAGTAGCCAAAGCTCTGGTGGAATGGGCCTTAGGTTTGTTAGGCAGCTTTTGGTGTCTAATTTCATAAACAAGGGAAATCAGAGATGTTAGCCATCTAGATAATGATACCTTTGAAACTGAAAGTCCCTTTCTGCCTTCTGCATAGGAGACAAACAGCTGGTCAGATTTTCTGAATTGTTTATTCTATCCAAATAGTACCTTAACTGACGATGAACAT
The DNA here is from genome assembly GCF_019279795.1 of Protopterus annectens. Lineage (NCBI taxonomy): Eukaryota > Metazoa > Chordata > Ceratodontiformes > Protopteridae > Protopterus > Protopterus annectens. The sequence continues at coordinate 469,859,161 of NC_056749.1, read as the reverse complement.
CTAGCCAGTGTAATTTTTGTTCAGACCTACTGGAATATTCTGGAAAAAACACAGGGAGTTCAATGCTTTGATTTAGATTTGGACGAGACTACCTTAGGCAAAAGGACGGGTTGGTTCGTAAGGATACCCTGTCCTTATGGAACAACAGATAAGGAGGTCGACAGCTGAGTGCATGAAGTTCTGAAACTCTTCTAGCTGAAGTAATAGCTACCAGAAAAAGAGTCTTCCATGATAGCAATTTTAAAGAACAGGAAGCTGCAGGTTCGAAAGGGGGAAGAATCAAAGAAGTAAGAACTAAATTTAGGTCCCAAGGAGAAGGAGGATTTCTTATAGGAGGTCTGAGAAGAAAAACTCCTTTCAAAAAGGCTTTGCAAAGCTTGTGGGACATTAAGGCAGACTCAGAAATACCCACATGAAAGTTAGAAATAGCTGCCAATTGAACTTTAAGAGTAGAAGGAGATGAACCTGCATGGAAGAGTTCAGCTAGAAAATCAAGGACTATTTGGATGGAAGCAGTGAAAGGATCTATGTCCCTTCCTTGAGCCCAATATGTGAAGCGTTTCCACTTACTCAAATAAATCTTCCGAGTGGAAGATTTATGAGAAGCTATCAAAATATCTCTAACAGAGTGAGATAATTGAGGAAGCCTGGCTAAGGTTGGAACTGGAGGAACCAAGCAGTGAGGTTCAGAGAGGGGAAGGAGCGATGTAACTGACCCGACTGATGGATCAAAAGATCTGGAACTAGGTCCAGATGCCAAGGTCGCTCCAATAGAAATTGATGTAGAAAGGGGAACCACACCTGTCGAGGCCAGTAAGGAGCAATGAGGATCAACGAGGCCTTCTGAGCGATAGCTTTCTGTATCACTTGAGAGATTAGTGGGAAGGAGGAAATGCATACAGAAGTCCCGGGGCCAAACTTGGACTACAGCGTCTCTGCTGGGTTGGCCTGGTAAAGGGAATAGAGTGAAATAATCTCTGCACTTGCTGTTTTGGGGAGTAGCAAAAAGATCGCAGCAAGGCTGACCCCACTTGAGAAAAATTTCTCTCACAACAGAGTCTTTCAGAGACCACTCGTGAGGCATGAGGATAGCTCTGCTCAACATGTCCGATTTGATTGGACTTCCGGGGATGTGCGTTGCTATCAGAAACGCTGAGAAGAAATCGCCCATTGCCACAATCTGAGTGCTTCTCGACACAGGGGGTAGGACCTGGTTCCGCCTTGTTTGTTGATGTACCACACTACAGACATATTGTCTGTCTGGATTGCAATCGTTCCCAAGGGAAGAGAGTCTTGAAGGGCTTGCAACGCTAAAAGCACTGCTCTCATCTCCAGAACATTTATGTGCAAGTGGCATTCGTTTGGTTGCCATGTGCCCTGGACCGTCCTGCCCTGATAATGCCCCCCCCACCCGATCAGGGAGGCATCCGTTGTCAGAGTAGCAACCGGAGGGGGTGGAACAAAGGGTCTTCCCAACAAGAGCTGAGGGGAAGACATCCACCACATGAGATGATTTCTGCACGGCTGCGTGATCATAATGGTGTGGGACATTGGAAGTTGCTGGTATGACCATTGTGTAAAGAGCATCCATTGAAGGATCCGCATGTGGAATCTGGCTAATGGAAGCAGAGGTATGGCCGCCATAATTCCCAACACCTTTCAGAACTAACCTGGCTTTGATTCTGTTGTTGTTGAAAGAGTGAGACCAGTTTGTGTATGTCTGTTATTCTCTGATCTGTTAGTCTGCAGACATGTCTACTGTGTCTAGATTTGCCTATGAAGGTAATAGCGACAAGGCGACAAAACAGACTTTTCGCAATTTATTGAAATGCCTAACTTTTGACAAATGCGAAAGGTGTAATCCTGGCCATCAGAAGGAGATGCTTGGTGGGAGCTGTGAGGAGCCAGTCGTCCAAATATGGAAACACCTGGAATCCTTGTCGTCTCAGGTGAGAAGCTACCACTGCCATGCATTTGGTAAACACCGGGGCAGGGGTGAGACCAAAGGCCAGGGCCCTGAACGGAAAATGACTGGTTCCCAGCCTGAAGCGGAGGAATGTTCTGGGCGTCTGTTCATTTTATGTGATAGTGCATCCTGAAGGTCTATAGAGCACATCCAGTTTCCTTTTCCCAATAGGGGAAGGATGGACTGCAGCGTGACCATCCGAAATCTTGTTTTCTTGACTGATCTGTTCAAGATACTGAGATCCAAAATTGGTCGCTACTCCCCTGTTTTCTTTGGAACTCAAAAGAACCTTGAGTAGATCCCAGATCCTTGCTGGTCTGCTGGAACTGGCTGAATTGCTCTTTTGCAAGCAGCTTTGAAATTTCCAAAACCGCTAGATCCCTTTGGCGGGTGGAACATCTGGAAGGGATTTTTTGATTGGTTTGGAATGCGAAAAAAGGGGGATAGAATAGCCTTCGAAATGATGGACTGTACCCATTTGTCTTGAGTCAGGGATAGCCAGGCTTCTGGGTACAGTGACAATCTTCCCCGACTGCCTCCGAAGGTGGGCAGTCGGGCAACACCTCAGGGATGCTGAAAGGGCTTATCAGAAAGGCTTCTCGATTGCCCTGGTTCTCGGACCCCCTGCCTCTAGGCGGCGTCTACCATTGTTATTCCGCCTCTGCCTCGGGGGGAACGACTCTGTCGTCAGGCAAGTCCCTTGAGATTGTTTACGGAACCACATTTTCCCACTTTCTGGCCTTTGGGGTAAGGCCTAGAAGGAGTAGAAAACGGACTCCGACGGCAGAAAGAGTCTTGCCATCAGTCTCGCACCTAGTCAAGGTTTCTTTCACTTGAGGACCAAAGAGAGATGATCCATCAAACGGGATTAGTGAAAGACGTCTTGAAGGGGTCCGCAAAATTGCATAGCCGCATCCAGGCATGCCTACGTAAGGCCACACCTGTCCCTGCGGCCTACTCGCTCCATCAGCCGCATAAGAAAGGGGGCCCATGGAGGAGTTGGCTATGGATTTAAAGGGTAGCCAGCTGAGTGTTCATCTTATCTTGAAAACCCGCAGCTGTAGGGTCCTTCAACATGTCACTCGCTTCTTAAATCAAGTCCCTTTGAAGGCAGTAAAATGGCACAGGTAGTTCAGCGAGCGCATAGCAAATGTCGCTGGAGAACATCCGCTTCCGTACCTGTCCATGGACCTAGATTCCTTGTTAGGTGGATGGACAGGCACTGAAGGATCAGCTAGTTCCTTCTTAGTGGCAGCAGCTACCACCATAGCATCCACAGAAACTCCTTTTGTCAAGAACTGTTTGTCTGCTGGTGCTGTTATAAATTTTTGAGGGTCTCCTGGGAGTGGGGTCCACTGAATCAGGAGCCGTCCATGCCTTTAGCTACCACCTGCATGAGGGGGGCAAGGGGAGACACCCAGGAGGTGGAAGGACGAGAGCCAACGCCTCAAGATACACAGATTCATCCTCCGAAGGGTTGAGGGCTGGCCAATTTCCCTCTGTTTGAGGATCTTTTAGAATGTCTGCAAAGAGACATCTTCAGAAGGGGAACGGGGAACCCTCGAATCATCTAAATCTGTGTCAGATGTGATGGACTCAGGTGAGTCAATGTGTTTCCTCTTACACTTCCTCTTCCGAGGGGCTCTTCTGCCAAATCAGGAGAGGCCTCGAAGAGGATGAAATCCCCACAGGGGTTCTTGAGGAGCTGGCTCTCTGCGGTCCGGGATGAGGGAGTGAGTCGACTTGACCTGAGGCACCGTGAGGGGGGGGGGACGGAGCCGACTGTGGAGTAGAGCCAGGCTCTAACACACTCCGCATGACCTCGAAGCACCCTGTCAGGCAGAGCCAGAGGTCCCCGCCCGAAGCTGAGAACCTCCTCGGCACCGACAGTGATGGCTCCCAGGCGATGTCGGAGCCGAACTCACCAGCCAAGCTCCGAGAGGGAGGGGTCGGACAAGGGTCCGATGCCACTCACCCCCCGGAGCCGGAGGGAAGTCCGCCGAGATTCTTCAAAGAAGAAATCGGACGGGCCCGGGCCCAAGACTGTATCGGCTCGGCTACCACAGTCTCGGTTCACGCCGCCGAACTCAAGAGTCGGAGGAGGAATATATTGATGGACAGGGCAGGCATCGACTGATGAGTCGGGCTCTGAAGCATTTGGGCCAGTGCCTCGGACTTAAGAAGTCGACTCACTACCCTCTGAAGGTCATGATCGACAGCCTCGATGACCTAGAGGTGAGATTTGGCTCCGTTCAGACAGCAGAGGAGATGCTGGGCGAATGAACGGAGCCAAGGGATGGTGACCTAGACTCTTCTAGATGTCGGCCAGGTCTGGTCGGAGCCAAGGGATTTCTACTCGGCTCCCCCCGAAGGGCCCCCCACGGCGGACTTTTTCCCGAAGCTCGAGACCGCCGAGGGTTCCCGGCCAGAGCAGAATTTTATTGTGGACAGTCGGCTCAGAGCTGTTTTAAATAGGACTCTGTAAAAAGTAATTATTCCATTTTTTTATGTCTGAACTTATTTCTGTTTGCCTTTATTTCTTGGATTTGTCTTGTCATCTGTTATAGCATGAACGCTACTAAGAGTGGCAGAGTAATTTTGTTCAATCACTTGTTTCAATTACAAAACCATTAAGAAAGCAATGGCTCATAAACAATTGCATTTAAATATGCATTATAAGTCACAGACTGCCAGCATAACATCTCAGATAAAGTGTAGCCTGGTGTTTCAGCGTCTTCAGGGGAACGGGAAAAGAATCATATCAGAAATGTGACTTTCTCGAATTCTACCAATGGACAAGGTGAACTTGACAATATGAATGGCTCATCCTCTAATATTACTGCCGCCGATGCTTCCTTTCAGACCAACAAATCTGGTCGAGGAAGAAATGGAAGAAAGGGCAGAAATCGGTTTAAGGAATGAGCTAGTAAGTAATTTACATGATGATAGTTTATGTGTGGTTAACTTGTCTAATTTAATTGTTAACCAAGCTATCAATTCAGTGTTACTGAAGGGGAGCAAGTTTGTACCAATGTTTTTCTCCTCACTAAGTGATATTTATTTTGATCTCAAGAAATTTATAAGAAAATTGTACTTAAAAGTTTTTTTCTATAATAACAATAATACTAATGTGAATGATGAAATGTGTGAGACTGATGTTTATGATACCACTAACGAAAGTGTTGATGATGAATTACTAAACTTATCAGTTTATGACTATGAAAATGTTGACTTTGATTTAATTTATGAAGACATATCTAATAATATTGAGGATGGTGAAATGTTCTTCACGGGTTATGGAAAACTCACTGTTCCACCTATAGCTTCTGAGAGTACTTTTACACCTAATATTAAAGTGCCAGCAATTTCAACTTTCTTTAGAGTAGTATTTAAGGAGATTACAGTGCTAATGGAGAGTCTAAAAAATGTGACTAAGTATTATAATTTAACCAAAGAAGAATGGATGGCATTAAAATATTTGAAAAAAATTAAAACAGAGTTTATTTTCAAATGTGCAGACAAAGGTGGCAACTGGGTTATTTTGAATAAAACTGACTATTGTGAAATGGTTTTTGACCTGTTAAAAAATCAAGATGAATACATGTGTTTAAGCAATGACCCAATTGTTGAATTTAACAGTGAATTGCTGAACCTTTTGGAAAGAGGGGAGCGTCTTGGTTTCCTTAATCAAAATGATGTAGGAAAGTTATATGTTAAAAAACCAATGACTCCAGACTATGATTACCAAAGTGCTACAATTAAAGCCACCAGGGAGACCCATAGTCTCAGGCAAGGAATCCTTTCTGAGTAAAGTAATATTTTTGGACTTCCATTTAAAAGCTATTTATGAGAATACCCACCTTAACTTCCCAGGAAAGGAATCTAGGTTAAACTTAGATAATATCTTCTTTCCTGCAGGACCCTGGGGCTGAAGCCGTGGCATACAGCACAGGAGTCCTGCAGGTGCAAAGGCCCCAGGCAGTAGACACAAGAAGTGTGACCGTCTGTCAGACATTTTCTGACAGCACGCATCACACTTCTTGAAGCCTGAGACCTTTGTGTCTTTAGACATCCTAAACAAGAAAGTGTAATCACACACACTCAGTCAGACACACTGATTACACTAATCTTATTTTTAAAACTCAAAATAAAACAATTAACTAAAGTTTAATTAAGAGCAACACACACACACCACTAGGGGATGGGGAAAGGCCAGAAGGCCCGAGAGAGAACTTTAAAAGTTCTTGTGGGAAAAAAATGGGATTTTCCGGAAAACAGGGGTAGAAATCCACTAAACTAAGGGAAATATATTTAAACTTAAAAATATAGGGTTTTAAGTATTCTAATTTTACAGAAATACACTTACCAACAAGCCGGTAGAAAAACCAACACCTCGATGCTGTAGCGGCAAACGAGATCTGAGGTAACTCTCGCCTAGCATTGTGGGATATAAGGGGAGCCTCGAGCCGGTGGAACCAACTCTCGAGATTTTAGAGTGGGAGCCGGCAGTCGGCTCGAGCCCATCCAGCAAGAATGAAGGCGAGATAGACAACTTAACATTGTTGTAATTTGCAGGGGTGGTTGTCTTCACAAAGGGAATAATTGTGCATTTTTGCATTGAGTTTTAGGCCATTGTTCTGTCACCTATTACTTGTCTGTGTCAGACCTTCCTGGAGGATATCTAGATCTTTGGGGGAAATTCAGTGATTGCATCCACCTTACAGTGATCAGACAAAGGCCCTCCACATTTGTCTTGACTTCAGAGAAGTATATTCCAGGCAGGAGAGGTCCCATCACCAAGCCCTGTGTTTTGAGATTACTGAAGTGAGTGGGGTTGAGGGCTCTTGTAGAATAGAATTAGGGCTGTTATTGGCTCTTATGTTGCATAATGTGATGGGTGCCACTTGGGTCATTGCCTTGGGAAGGGCAAAAGAAGGGTAGATCTAGTTTCATGCAGATTGCCTTGGCTATTGTACTATAATGTATTCTTTGAAATAAAATTGGAACATATCTGATAAGACATTCCTTGTTGGGATACAAGGATATAGCCCACTGCTTTGGATGGAAGGGCTGTACATTTTACTTCTAGGATGTTGTAAACCCCTAACTTGGTGAGGATTGAGCTTAGGTCATGATTTAATACACTGATGTGCACTGTATGTTTGGACAAGAAGTGATGAACATCATGTAGGCAAAATGTTTTTTAATACTGTTATAATATTGGAATGTATGGCAAGGGCATATATTAGTGTGGAGCAGTGAGGCAGGTGTTTGTAGATAATCTATAATTAGTGAATGGAAGAGATGGTTGTTGAGCTAAAGGTATTATTTATTTTTGGATATTTTTCCAGTGGACCTTTGTCCTTTATTTGAGATAAAATGGAGCTTATTGGTAATGATGTTAACGGGGTCAATATCAACCACAGAAGATGTTAATGATCTAGATATTTCAATGCCATTTTATCTTATTTGCCTGTTTTGTAGTTAGTGGGTTAGGAGCAGAGTTATATACTATATTATACTATCTTGTACTGATCAGTGATCATTTTTTGGATAACTCTTTTGAAGAGAAGGAACAAATGTGTGTATCAGAAGAAATCATAGTATGGATGTTATACTCAACGAAGAACTTGACCCAAATGTCAAGTTTTTCTTTCCAAAAAGTGATATTCCTTCTGCATAATTCAACACTGCACATTACAGAAATGCATCATGTAATAATTATTCCATTTTTTTATGTCTGAACTTATTTCTGTTTGCCTTTATTTCTTGGATTTGTCTTGTCATCTGTTATAGCATGAACGCTACTAAGAGTGGCAGAGTAATTTTGTTCAATCACTTGTTTCAATTACAAAACCATTAAGAAAGCAATGGCTCATAAACAATTGCATTTAAATATGCATTATAAGTCACAGACTGCCAGCATCACATCTCAGATAAAGTGTAGCCTGGTGTCTGAACAAAGGCAGGGCTTTCAAGCTGAGCTTTCATAACAAAATCACACTTAGTTTATCTATTTATAGATTAGCTGACTTTCTTTTAATCAAACGCAGAGTGCCACAAAGAAAAAACAATATTTTCATAGGTTCATAGGTTCATAGGTAAGTACTAGGCTATCGGCCTAAGGGCCTACATAAGCCTAGCCAGCAAGGTACCATAGCTTACGCCACCCAAGAAAGTTATTTTCCTGTGCCACTGTCCAGCAGAGACGCAGAAGTGATCCCCAGGGTGTATTTCCTATTTCCATCCACTCATCAAGATTTTTCTTGAAAAGTGCTAATGAAGACCTTTGCTTGACATAGATGGGTAGCTTGTTCCAGAGTATAGGAAGTCTCTGGGACAGGAATCTATCCCCCCAGCATGTCCTGTTTATTGTGGTGACAAGGTTTAGGTCCCTAGAGCGTGTAGCTTGGAGGGATTGGGATTTCTTTAGGTGTAGCATGTCCAACAGCTCTGGGTTTGACATAGCTTTATATGTTAGGCAGAGATCACCTCGGAGTAGGTGATATGCAATGGAGTAAAGCTGGAGTTTTTTGAGGCGGTCAGTGTAGGTCATTTGTTTGAGGCCAGTAATCCTATTTGTGAGGTACTTCTGTGGCCTTTCCAGCTGCTGCAGATGTCTTGTGAGGTACATTCCAAAAGGGGCGTTGTACTCTATTATGGGTCTAATAAGTGACGAGTAGAGGGGAACAATGATCTCTTTTTTCCTGGATGAGAACCCTTTTATGATGAGGTGTGCCATGTAGAAGGACTTCCTGACTATTGTGGTGATGTGACTATCAAAGGAGAGACTACTGTCCACCTGGGTCCCAAGGTCTCTTATCACGCATTCGGTGTTAAGTAGATCGCTGCCTATGTGGTAGTTCATGGGTACAGAGTTTTTACCAAAGGGGAATGACACTGCAATTTTTGGCATTGAGCTTGAGGCCATGGCTCTGACACCAGGCATCTGTCTCATTGAAGCCCTTCTGTAGGATGTCCACATCATTTGGGGACTTGATTATGGCTCCTAGTTTGCAGTCATCTGTGAAGTTCATCAGCCAGAGGCTTTCTGTGTTAGCCTGTACTTCAGAGAAGTAGATACCAAACAGGAGAAGTCCCAGGATGGAACCCTGTGGCACTCCACTTGTCACTGCCTTGAGGTCAGATTTGGAGTCTGCAACCTTTACAGTGTGGGTTCTGTTGGTGAGCCAGGTGGCAGCCCATCTTACTATTCTTATTTTCTATCAGTGTTTGATTTTGCATTTTTTTCTACACTGCATTTTCTGTGTAGGTGCATGTTTCCTCTGGTGTTTTGTTACAGCATTTTTGCATTGCATACAGTATTCTGTTGATACAAGTCAATGAGTTGGGGAAGGAAGATTAACATCAAAGAGTCTATTTCTAGCTCCAATATTAATATCTGTGAATCCAAGACAAACCACCTCAGCCCAAGTAAGACAAAGAACCTCAGCCCAAGTAACACCTATTAATCACAGGGGTCAGATTTCTCACACTGTAACACCGAACTCTGGTTGTTACTTTGAAAAGATCAATTAACTAAGCTACAATTTTAAGCCTGTCATTCAAACATACATACATTTCTGTAGCTGAAATAGCAACTAATGAAAATCAAAGGAAGTAAAGTAATTCAAATTAAAGCTTGATCTGGCATTCAGAATTAGGCAGTCACAAAACTGTTGTAAGTTGTTGCGAGAGAAAACTACAGTAAATGATCCTAATATGTTTGTCCCTCTAAAATGGCACCAGGAAGGTGAAGGCATTGACTGTAAAACCAGATCATACTAACTATGGCAGCCCCATTTTGTTTTCTGTTTTGAGTAATCTGCTCAGCCTGGTGTTTTTGTTCTGTGTGGCATATAGACACTTAAATTACCCAGGCTGCACATTCCACATTTTTTTCCATCGGTAAACTGGTTTCTTGAGTGATACTTAAAATACAAACAGAATTTCTATGGCCATGTCTTTTCTGATAAGATGCAAGGCCTGCAAAATCTACAAACACTGTTGGTGACTCCCTGCTGGTTATTTTTCTCACCCGCCCTCTCATTCCTTGATTTGCTTTTTAAACTTGGTGATTTTTAAGCTGCCCACCCTTACTGTAAATTGAGCTTTATAAGCTCCTCCGTTTCTACACTGCTGATGATATCTTGAATTATTATTTATTTGGTTTTCCTTGAGCTTATTTTGAAGAAAAGGGCATTTTGTCTCCCATTGTCTGTCCTACTGATTTACTTGCTCTGAATTCATTATCTAGTCAGCTGTTAAATAATAAACTAAAAAAGCAACATGGTAGTCTTTCTACAGGATTGCCACGTTGTTTTTTTAGTTTGTACATTTGTTTTACTTCAGTGGTGTTTTGTTTCATGATCCCTGCATTTTTTGTTTTTTCCTAGCTGTTAAATAATGTAGTGTATTTTTACACCCTAGCAAGATTTTTTTCTGTGTTTTTATATCAATAGGACAGATAATTTTCCATCGAGTGGCAGTGGGTGGTAGCTGGTCTGTATAGGCCTTCAAAACACAGTTGAGATTCCTACATGTAGTAGTTTTATTGGCTGAAGAGCTTATTAATCAGCCTACTTTGTTTTTAGTGCCTTTATAAATTCTACAGAATTGAATGGTTATTGGCTTATTACTACATAGTAAAGTACTTTTATTGAATAACCATACTTTTATAAGCAGCTTAAAGTACACTTCTGTTATCTTGAATTGTTTTTTGCATTACCCTTAAATTTAAGTTTGTGGCAGCACTTCACTTTAGACATTCTTTTACTGTCCTTGTACATTAGGAGGACTGGGATTATTCATCTAGTGGAAGTAGGTGTTTATCTGGCTGGTATGACTTGGAAAGCACACAAAAGGGCTCTAAGTGTAGTTGTTTATTGGCCAAAGGGCTCAGTAGTCAGTTTTCTGTATTTTCAGTGCTTGTATAAATTTGGCACATATGTACAGAGCTGCCAGTGCCAATGCCCTGTACAGATGCAAACATCTGGAAACATTGCTTATTTTCATTATACTGTGAACGTTTACTGTGCTATTTATTGATGCTGTTGTTTTGGAAGCTTTTTTTTGCAGTTCTTTAAAGTCTAAAGTTGCATTTTCAAACTGCTATAAGAACTGCTGTTCTGCACTGAAATACATAGCATCTAGTGTTTCTTAGTATTAGACATCTCTTTGTGGTTCTTCAGTACTTGAGCTCATAGCTCTCAACTTCTTATCACAAAAAATCTGGAAAAAGACAAAAATATTTGGGGGACAAAGCCTCAAAAATAAGAACACTTTTTAAATATTCCTCTTATAAACTTAGAACATTTTAGAATAAAATGTGTTGTGTTACCATGCATTTTCCCAAAGGATATACAGGCTGAAACTCAAATGCCTGTCATTATTTAGGGAATTCAGTCCTCACTGATTTGCCACAAAAATCTGGAAAACCACAAAATGAACAGACCAAAACTATGAAGCAAATATCTGGCCATTCTGCTAAAATCTGGACAGTTGAGATGTATGGCTGGGCTCCAGACCAGTCATTTTAGATTAAGAGGGTCAAAGTCTGCATTCTTGTGGCAGGAGAGGACTGATTTCACCTATCTGAAATAGGAATTGCTGGTTGAAAGCTCATTGCGTACTTACCTGATTAGCAGTAGAGCATAGTTACATCTCAGCTGTACAGATTTCTGCAGAATGTCCAGATTTTTTCCTCATATTTTTGGACCATTTTTCATAAAATTGTGGTTTTCTGAAAAATTAGTAACAAATCATTAACAATTTAAGTTAGAAAATAATGACAGACAGTTGAGTTTCAGACTTCATACCCTGTAAGAGCAATATCTGAAAAATGTCTCTACTTTTGGGCCTTTGTCCCACTTTTATTTATGGTTTTGTCCAGATTTCTTGCATTAAGAGTTTAAGAGGTACCGTTAGAGGAAAACTTGCTTTTTTCTGATTGCACATAAGCTCATATTTGCTTGAAGCTGCTGTTCATGCAGCAGTGATTATTGGTGCCTTGTATACACACAATAATCAGAAGTTGAAATTTTCCTATAAAAAACACCATGGAACTTTACCTCAGTCTTGCGTCACTCATGAGGTCACTAGTTTGTGAGGTGGGCAGCATTTATTCATTTAGTTAGGACTATTTAGGTCTGCATTACCTTATTATAGCACCCAGGACTATTGCTGCTCAGAGAGCATCTGGTATTGGTGCTGTGCAGCATCATTGGTTAGGTTAGTTACAGATTACACCAAATAAACACCCTTCCCTTGTCCGGTTACAAACAACCTCTACTTCTATCCCTTGCAAGTGCACATTGGGAACTGCAACTATGGGCACTTCCCTGCTATCTCTGCATCCAGCTTGGTGGACATGGGCATCCTGAAGCAATGTAACAATTGCCTTATTTACACTGACAACCAATTAATTCTCGAACAGACAAATACAGTATGTGTGAGATGTAGTTACACATTGACACTTGAGGCTAGGCTCTCACATACAGACACAGAGAGCAACAAACAGGTTGTCAACGACTCACACACATCACTCACCACACCCACAAAGGACCACACACATAGATCCACATATGCAGAGGTGCTCACGTGTAACTTACCCAAATGTCAAAGGCCTCTCAAGCGCAGTCCTCAGAAACTTTGCATGCACACAAACAAGACAACTCTCATCACAACACATAAAGCCACATCTCGTTCTGTCTCAACTACCCAGCTCATAAGGGAAGACATTCCACAACCAAATATTCTGATTATAGGATAGGACACTCAATTGTGAGACACACTGATGTCCCTCTTACCAGGGTGGATAACGTGAAGGCTACAGTTAATTGCCTGTCAGGGGCCAGGGTCCACCAGATCACTAAAGCACTTTATTCACTTACCCTAGGTACCAGTATGGCTCAGTTATAGTCTGTGTGGGCTTGAATGGCTTTAGACATACTTCTTTGGACTATATGGAGATAGACATGATTGAGCTCTCAGAATATGTGTCACAGGCAGGTATTTGCCTAGCACTGATCAGCATTCTACTGTCTCCAAGAATCATGCCACAATACCAGTAGAAAATGATTGACTTCCAAATGGGCCCAGTACTTGTCATTCTGGGAGGACATGGTTGACAGGCCATGCTGCTTTGCAAAGGATGGTCCTCACTTGTCACCTTTAAGCTTTTGTATATTAGCAAAAACACTATCCATCCCTATAGTGCCTTTTGTAGGTATTGTCAAACAGACAAACCTTCCAAAATAACAAAAGCTGCTCAGCACAAACTAAAAGTGTTAATTGCTCAATGCTAGGAGTCTCAACAAGAAACTGCATTTCCTGGAAGCTCTCCTTACCCTAGAGAAAGTTGACATCTGTGCAGTTACTGAAACATAGTTCAAAAATATGAAAGGCACTCCAGCAGTGCATGGCTATAATGCTTTTCACACATTCTGACCACCTACTGAACATGAAAGAGCAAAAGGGGGAGGTGTGTCTATCTCTATAAAGGATAAGCACACCTGAAGGCTGGTCAAACAATATGACATGCTTTAGCTACTCCATGTCCAACTAACCATGAGAAAAATCTGTTACCATATTCTTGCTAGCTACAGGTCCCCCACCATGAACCAGGAAACCCATACAGCATACCTGAAGTTACTAGAATCACTCACCATCCAGCACCCAGTACCATACTTATGGATGATTTTAACTACCCCTCCATTAACTGGGAAGCATACATGACCATTAACATGCTGACCCAAAGATTTCTTGACTTTGTTAATTCAGATTCCCTGGAGCAGCTACTCTTCACTATCCTAGATCTGGTAATCACAAATATGGAAGAGCGTTGCACCCTCTCCTAGTGGTGATGTCCACACTGTAAGATTAGATCACAAAGTAGTCTCCCTTGAAATAAAGGTAAAACTAGTCCCCCCACCTAACCCCCAAAACTTTAAGAACTTCTCTAGCATAAATTATCCCTTATTAAGGGGTGGCATAGCTAGTTTCCAAACTCCCCCAGGTACAGAAAACACAGAACCCTATACAGGGGTATACACATAAGCCCTGTATGACCATATAAACAACTGTATAAAAATGGAAGTACCAGACCAAAATAAACCCAGGTCAAACTGCAAAAACAAGCCACCCTGGTGACCCCTGGTATTAATAGGTTGTACAACAAAAAAAAGGGAATCCTGTTGAGAAGTAAGAGGGAATGTGCACAACAGAACAGTAAGTCCCTCATTAGCCTAAACAAGTGAATCAGAGAACGAGTAAAGTCTCTGAAAGCAGACTTTGAGGTAAAAATAGCCTCCAAAGCTAAGGATGACCATAAAGAATTCTTCAATTATGTCTGCAGTCTTAAGGGCAACACCCAGCTTTAGTTATACTCAGCCATAAGATGCAGCAAATCTACTGACTGATAAATTTAGCTCAAATTTCAGTCTCCCATTATCCAATCTGGTGGTCCCCTGCCATAAACGAACTTTACAACAAAAGGAAGAAACTGTTGCAGAAAAGAGGAAAATCCCAGGATGCAAAAAACTCCCTTACCAGCCTCAGTAAGAAACTGAGATCCCTCATAAAATCCTCCAAAGCTAGTTACGAAAATAAAATTGCCAAAGATTCCAAAGAAAATCACAAGGCATTCTATGTCAAGAATCTAAATGGCAATACTCAGATCTACTCCGAGCTAAAACAGAATGGCATTAAATATACTGATCCCTAGAATATTGCCAATATCCTGGCAGATCAATTCAGTGCCAACTTCACCCTCTCTCACCCCCTAAATGGCCCATCTCAATACCGGGACGATTGCCATATTCCGGTAATAACGGCCACACAGGTAAAAAACGCACTCTCCAAAGCTAAGAATACAGCATCCATGGGATCAGATGACATCCCGGGCTGTGTACTACATGGACTACAATATAAACTGGCATCTCACCTAAGTATCATGTTTAATCATAGCCTCTCCTCAGGTTTCGTGCCCACTGAGTGGCGCAGAGTTATCCCACTCCACAAGGGGGGATCCACCTTGGATCCCGGAAACTACCGTCCCATCAGTCTGACGAGCCTTATCTGCAAGGCCATGCAACGTATTATCATGGAACTTATAAACAAAGACATTGGCAACCTTCAAACACTGGACCCTACCCAGTTTGGGTTCGTGAAGGGCCGATCTTGTCTCCTGAACCTGACTGACTTCTTCGAATCAGTCTCCAGAGCCATGGACAAGGGTAAGGTGGTCCACACAGCCTATCTAGACCTTGCCAAGGCCTTTGACACCATCCCCCACTCTGGAATCATAGATAAACTTACTAAGCTGGGCATTAATCCCTATATCACCAAATGGGATGTTAACAGGCATACTGATAAAACCCACACTGTAAAAGTAGCTGACTCCCAAATCCAGCTCCAGACAAGTGACAAGTGGAATACCTCAGGGTTCAGTCCTGGGA
The DNA here is from genome assembly GCF_019279795.1 of Protopterus annectens. Taxonomy (NCBI): domain Eukaryota; kingdom Metazoa; phylum Chordata; order Ceratodontiformes; family Protopteridae; genus Protopterus; species Protopterus annectens. The sequence goes on along the minus strand of NC_056749.1, from coordinate 469,843,738 downwards.
CGCTTCTTGTTTGGCATATACTCCTCTGAAGTACAGGCCAACACTAAGGGACTCTGGCTAACAAAAGTTTGCAGATGACTGCAAACTGGGAGCCATTACTGAATCCCCAAATGATATGGATACTCTACAAAAGGGCCTTCAGAAACAGATGCTTGGTGCCAGAGCCATGGGCTCAAGCTCAATGCCAAGAAATAAATAGTTATCTCCTTTGAGGAAAACATGTATCTGAATTACCATATATAGGTGGCAGTACACTAAACACGAAAGTGTGATAAGAGACTTAGGGACACAGGTGGACAGTGGTCTCAGTTTATATATCCACATGGTCACTACAGTCAGGAAATCCTTCTATGTGGCACACCTCATCCTAAGTGCTTTTCATCCAGAAAAAGGAGGTCATTGTCCCACTGTACTCATCCCTCATTAGACCCCATAGAATACAATGCCCCATTTGGTATGTACCTCCCAAGACATCTGCAACAACTGGAAAGGCCGCAGAAATACCCCACTAAAAGAATCACAGGCCTAAAGAGATGCCCCGCTGACCGCCTTTAAAAACTCCATTTATACTCTGTCACATATCGTCTACTCAGAGGTGATCTCTGCAAATACAAGACCATGTCAAACCCAGAGCTGTTGGACATGCTACACTTAAAGAAATCCCAATCCCTCAGAGCCACATGCTCCAGGGATCTAAAACTTGTCATCACAATAAACAAAACATGCTGGAGGGATAGGTTCCTGATCCAGAAACTCCCCAGACTCTGGAACAGATTGCCCATACATGTCAAGCAGAGTGCCTCTTTGGTCCTCTTCAAAAGGAACCTTGACAATTGGATGGGAGAAAGGAAATTCACCCGGGATCACGTCAGTCGCCCTGACAGGGGTCCAGGGAAGTAAATAGTGTGGGAAGAAATAGGGAATTTTATAGCTAGGCTTGTAGAGGCCCTTAGGGCTGATAGCCTTGTACCAACCTATGAACTTATGAATCCCCAGTTCTCCCTCAAGTAATACCTTCACAAATTATCACCAAAGGAAATGTTGCCACTGTGCTCTCTAAAGCTAAAACGTGGCTTCATTGGAGCCTGATGATATACCAGGTTGCCTCTTAAACAGCTTAAATCAGGATCATTAGGATCTCCATGTAACTACAACCTCTGGACTGGCTTTGTCCCAATAGAGTGGAGAACAGCAAACAGTCATTGCGCATGAAGGGGACCATCTACTGACCTGGGAAATAACAGACCCATACGTTTGACTAGTCTTATATGTAAGGCTATGGAAAGAGTAATCATGGACCTGAAAAAATGATGACATAGGAAATCTCAAAACACTGGCCGGAACCAATTCTGCTTTGTCAAGGGCAGGTCATGCTTACTGAACCTTGTGGATTTTTGAGAATGTCACAATTGCCATGGATAAGGGTAAAACAGTGCATACTACCAAGACCTTGACCTCGCTAGGACATTTCACAATTCCTCAATCAGGTATTATATATAAATAAACTCACAAAACTGAGCATAAATCCCTACATCACCAGATGGATAGCAAATTATCTCATGGACAGGACATGTGGTTAAAGTGAATGAATCCAGATCCAGCTAGATGCCAGTTACTAGTACTGTGCTGCAGGGCTCAATGCTGGCACCAGTCCTGTTCAGAATATGCTTCTGTGAAGTCAAGGCAAAATGTGGAATGCCCTGGATGTCAAAAGTGGATGATTGAAAGTTATCATTGAATCCCCCACTGATGTAGTTATCCTTCAGGAGGGTCTAGATCAAACAAATGATTGGTGCCAGAACCATGGCCTAAAAGTAAATGTGAAAAAATGCATTATCATACCCTTTGGAAGTCAAATACCCTGCAAATTACAACACTGATAGCACACCCCTAAGAGAAGACTCAGAGGTAAGACATCTAGGTAAGCAGATAGATTGTGGCCTGAAGCTTGACTGTCATGTGATCACTGCTGTAGTATTGAGGAAGTCTTTCTATGTAGCACAACTTATAAGTAAAGGTATGGGCATGAAAAGCCAAGAAAATTATAGTCCTGCTGTACTCACCCCTCATTAGACCAACAATAGAGTACAATGTGCCATTTGGAATGTACTTGACTAGGCACTTACAGCAGCTGGAGAGACCTCATGTGTTCCTAACAAAGAAAATACAGGATGTAAACAACATGTCCTATGCAGATAGACTAAAAGCCATATCCTCTTACTCACCAATGTCTCTACTGACTATTAAGGGTGACCTGTGCCTGACCTACATGGCACTCACAGTTCCAGGCCTGATGGAGGTGCTACACATCTGCAAGACAAACAGCATGCAGGTAATCTGCTCTAGGGATCTAAACCTAGTCAGTGACTCAAACAAAACATGCTGTAGAGACAGATATGTGACTCAGAGATTACCCCTTCTTTGGAACAGGCTTCCTATTCACGTTAAACAAGGACCCTCCCTAGCCCTCTTCAAATGCAGTTTGGGTCAATGGATGGGAATCAAAATTCACACCTTAGTGTCTATGTCCCTTATGGACAGGAGCAATTCTTAAGATACTAAAGGCATGGGCACAAATCAATGCCATCATTTTGCCCTGGGGACATATGTTGAGCAAAATCAGGATATACTGACTAGACTTGTGAGTGTTCTTAAGCTGTTTGTTTAGTAATCTCCTACGAACCCACTTTCTGGGTATTTTGGGTATAAATAAATTAGAAAAATAATAATAATAATAACAATAATAACCACTTACTTTGATAAGGAGACATTAGGAATACAGACAAGTTCAAGATACAACAAAAAGTTGAGATCCCTCATCAAATCTTCTAAAGCTAGCTAGGAAAATAGAATTGCAGCAGATAGTAAAGATAACCACTAGGCCTTTTTATAGTTATGTAAAGAATCTCCAAGGCAATAGCCAGATTTTCTCTGAGCTACTTCACAATGGTACACCATATACCGAGCCAACATAGATACTATTGACCGATAGATTCAGTGCCGACTTTACCCCTCCCAGAGGACCAATCACATAACCAGTAGATTACCAGGCACCCAGTGTTATTGGCTGTGCACAGTGGTTAAAACAGCACTGTCCAAGGCCAAGATGCAACAGCTTTGGGACCTGACAATAGCCCTGGCTGTGTTCTACCATGAACTACAGAGTGAACTGGCACCTCACACCTGTGTGCCCTGTTCCAATCACATCCTCACCTCAGGCTTTGTCCCTACCAAATGGCACATTGCTTAGTAATAGCAATTACCCAACTGAACAAAGGCATGGGCCAAGAAGGAGCCCTAGGTTTAATAATAATAACAACGTCAATGGAAATGTTCAGGTCCCTAATCAGGGTTATGTACAAGTAGCAGGATCAAACAGCTTCAATCAACAGAACATTGTCATGGATGATGAGACGGAACAGGACAATCAGGGTTTTCACTTGGTGAACAATCCCAAGAAGAAAAATCCTCCTCAAATACAGAGGCAGAACAATGCGAGGAACAAAAGACGGGGGAGGAGGAGATGATTATGAACATTCATTTTGGCATTGAGCCTATTATTTCAAGAAGTTCTCACAGCGACTTTGTTTTGTATAATTATACCCTATTGAATGTACAACAGGACATGGTTGATTTCTTTGCTAAGGATCTAACATTTGTTCCTGCTCGACACATGGATATAACTAGGACTATAATAGACCTTAAAATTTATGTTAGAAAATTAAATTTGAATTTTTTAATGGGGAACAACACTCAGGTCATTAATAGTTTAAAAGTGTCGAGTTCTTACAACCCATTGTTACATCCAATTTTATCTACCTTTGAAAAAATATGTGAATTGGACCTTTGGGCAATTAAAAACCATGTTACACACAGTAGGGTTAAAGGTGGTAATAACATGTCAAAACTTGAATGGGACTTTCTGCATCTGTTGCAGGACTGTAATGTCCGGGTCATGAGACCTGATAAAGGAGGGAGTGTGGTCTTGATGGATCAATATAAATATGTTGAATACATGATGGAACATCTTGACACAACGGCTTATGAGCAGGTATCATTAAATGAGATCCATGGTGCATACAGGAAAATATATGGTGTTCTCAATGACCTGTTTTTGGAGGGGTTTATTGATTCGGATGTTTTCCATTACTTGGAGATGTCTGCACCTAGAATTCCTGCATTCTTTGGTGCACCCAAACTACATAAGCGACTACAGGCCCCACCTTTCAGACCCATCATAGATGGAAGAGGCTCCATTACATATGCTTGCGCAAAGTATGTTGATAGCATTTTAAAGCCTCTTATAGGAGCAGTTAAGCACATTTGCAAAGACTCTTGGTCTTTCTTGAGGGATATTAGCAACCAAATATATGCCGTTGATTCTGTGTTTTTGACAATAGATGTCAAAGACCTCTATACGGTTATACCCCAGGATTTAGGCCTATTATGGGTCAGGGAGTTTTTGTCATGTAGAGAAATATCGGGTGATACCATTTACACTGTTGAAACTCTTCTCGAACTAGTGTTAAAGAACAATTTTTTCACCTTCGAAGGTAATTTTTACCTACAAACATCAGGCGTGGCCATGGGTTCGCCTTGTGGGGGTTCATTTGCGAATGCAGTAATGACCCATTGGGAGGATGAATTTTTGTTCAAAGATGGTATCTTTCAAAAACATGTTTCTTTCTATACAAGGTATCAGGATGATATCTTTTGTATTTGGAAGGGAGATAAATCAGTTATTCCACAGTTAATTGATAACATGACAAAAATGACTGAATTCCTTAACTTTACATACTCAGTGGCCGATTTGGAAATCAACTATTTGGATGTTCTCCTATCTAAGGATATTATTAACAATAGATTTAAAAGCACTATATATAGAAAGCCCACATATTGTAATTCACTGTTACACTTTTCGAGTAACCATCCGTACCACCAAAAAAGATCAGTGATTAAGAGCCAACTGGTCAGGGCAGCACGGATGGTGACGGATGACAATGATTTTCAAATGGAATGCAAAAAATTGTCAGCTATGTTTACATCTAGGGGGTATCCCCTAAGTTTAGTCAACAATATTGTATTAGAAGTTACTAACAAAAGGATGGGGGGTTATTTTCTACCCCTGCTTCCTGTTACAGAAATTAATAATCTGGATGTTAATCCGGAAACTTCAGGTGTACAAGTTGAGACTTCCACTTTACATCTACCTAAGCCAAATTATTGTTGCAGTTTCCTACATACATATTCCTTGGATTTTCAACTGATAAGGGAAATTATTAACAAAAATTGGGAGGTAGTTAAACACGACAAGGGATTGATTGCCCTTTTTGGTGATAAACCTAGAATAACATATAGGAGGGGGGACAACCTTAAATGTATTATGGAAAAAACCAAACAAAAAAGGATGTCTAATTGTCCACTAGGGATGTTCAGATGTGGAACATGCAGTCAGTGTATGCACATAAAAATTGGTACAACCTGTCGAATAAATGATATAGAATATAAGATCAATGGCCACTTTAATTGTGAAACAAAATCAGTGGTCTATGCGGCTTTATGTAACCTATGTAAAGCATTTTACATAGGAAAAACTGAGCGCAAATTAAAAATTAGAATTTATGAGCATATAAATGCAATTTCTAAATATGATCAAAATAATGCTCTGGCTAGGCATGTAGTTGAAAATAGTGGACATTCCTTTAAGTTTGTTATCTTGCAACAAAGAAAACAAGACATTAGAGGGGGACCCTGGCAAGTTCGCCTGGAGATTGATGAATTATGTTGGCAAATTCGCACTAGGGCACAGGTTACACCAGGTATTAATGAGGCTCTCTCCATCAAATGCGTTTTGAAGTGGTTAGCATATAATAGGTAGATATAAGCCAATTTATGTCAGTATTGTGAATATAATGTTTGTGTTTACATATGAATAGAGGAATTAAGTTGTAGACTATAATATATAATTAAGGCTAGTTGAATATAGGAATCAACATTAAGAGTCTTATTTATTTATGTATTTTATGGTAAATTTATGTATTAATAATGCTTTAAAGCAGCAAGAGTAGGAACTGTTTAGTTATAGTGTTACTTTTTGACACAAATTTTAGACTTATTTAGTAGAATGCACGTATAATATTACTAGTTTTTAATATTTAAATAATAAGTGCCATTACAATAGAATTATATTCAACATAAAGTATGATGGACATCCTACACTTTTGTCACCCTGGAGGTGGACAAAGTGTAGAGATATAAACTTGGTTTCTTATTCTCTTAAGTGATTATTCACATCTTGCATTAATTTTTGTTTTAGTAAACATGTCGTTGGCCTGCCGTAATGCAAGGGAAGACATACTGGCTAGTTTAAAAACAAGCAGGACATGCACTTATGTTTTAAAATAATTGTTGTTTTAAATGTATGTATTTTTATAGCTGACAGCAGTGCAAGTAAAACCATGTAGGTAGCGATCTTACTTTAAGGTCGCTACGGCAACTAAATTGTTTGAAAAATGCACTTTAAGGTAATTGGGCATATTTTATGCTCTAATGTATAAATGAAGTTGTTTTATGTTCAGCTGCGTAATCTGAAGAAGGTGGGTTATTTTACCTGCCGAAAGCGCTAATTTCACTTGTGTGGCAATATTAAATTAATTTTACAGTATGAGCTTTCTCTCATTGTGTTCCAGATCGTCCTTTGGTTTAAACAGTTTACTTGGTGTGTTTGGTACAATATAAACTTGCATCTCACCTAAGTATCATGTTTAATCATAGCCTCTCCTCAGGTTTCGTGCCCACTGAGTGGCGCAGAGTTATCCCACTCCACAAGGGGGGATCCACCTTGGATCCCGGAAACTACCGTCCCATCAGTCTGACGAGCCTTATCTGCAAGGCCATGCAGCGTATTATCATGGAACTTATAAACAAAGACATTGGCAACCTTCAAACACTGGACCCTACCCAGTTTGGGTTCGTGAAGGGCCGATCTTGTCTCCTGAACCTGATTGACTCCTTCGAATCAGTCTCCAGAGCCATGGACAAGGGTAAGGTGGTCCACACAGCCTATCTAGACCTTGCCAAGGCCTTTGACACCATTCCCCACTCTGGAATCATAGATAAACTTACTAAGCTGGGCATTAATCCCTATGTCACCAAATGGGTCGCTAACTGGCTTACTGATAGAACCCACACTGTAAAAGTAGCCGACTCCAAATCCAGCTCCAGACAAGTGACAAGTGGAATACCTCAGGGTTCAGTCCTGGGACCGCTCTTGTTTGGCATATACTTCTCTGAAGTACAGGCCAACACTAAGGGACTCTGGCTAACAAAGTTTGCAGATGACTGCAAACTGGGAGCCATTACTGAATCCCCAAATGATGTGGATACTCTACAAAAGGGCCTTCCAGAAACAGATGCTTGGTGCCAGAGCCATGGGCTCAAGCTCAATGCCAAGAAATGTATAGTTATCTCCTTTGAGAAAAAACATGTACCCGTGAATTACCATATAGGTGGCAGTACACTAAACACCGAAAGTGTGATAAGAGACTTAGGGACACAGGTGGACAGTGGTCTCACCTTCGATAACCACATCGTCACAACAGTCAGGAAATCCTTCTATGTGGCACACCTCATCACTAACTGCTTTTCATCCAGAAAAAAGGAGGTCATTGTCCCACTGTACTCATCCCTCATTAGACCCATTATAGAATACAATGCCCCATTTGGTGTGTACCTCCCAAGACATCTGCAACAACTGGAAAGGCCGCAGAAATACCCCACTAAAAGAATCACAGGCCTAAAGCAGATGCCCTACGCTGACCGCCTTAAAAAACTCCAGCTATACTCTGTCACATATCGTCTACTCAGAGGTGATCTCTGCTTAAAATACAAGACCATGTCAAACCCAGAGCTGTTGGACATGCTACACTTAAAGAAATCCCAATCCCTCAGAGCCACATGCTTCAGGGATCTAAATCTTGTCATCACAATAAACAAAACATGCTGGAGGGATAGGTTCCTGATCCAGAAACTCCCCAGACTCTGGAACAGATTGCCCATACATGTCAAGCAGAGTGCCTCTTTGGCCCTCTTCAAAAGGAACCTTGACAATTGGATGGGAGAAAGGAAATTCACCCCGGGGATCACGTCAGTCGCCCTGCTAGACAGGGGTCCAGGGAAGTAAATAGTGTGGGAAGAAATAGCCAGGGAATTTTTATAGCTAGGCTTGTATAGGCCCTAGGGCTGATAGCCTTGTACCAACCTATGAACTTATGAATCCCCAGTTCTCCCTCAAGTAATACCTTTCACAAATTATCACCAAAGGAAATGTTGCCACTGTGCTCTCTAAAGCTAAAATGTGGCTTCATTGGAGCCTGATGATATACCAGGTTGCCTCTTAAACAGCTTAAATCAGGATCATTAGGATCTCCATGTAACTACAACCTCTGGACTGGCTTTGTCCCAATAGAGTGGAGAACAGCAACAGTCATTGCTATGCATGAAGGGGGACCATCTACTGACCTGGGAAATAACAGACCCATACGTTTGACTAGTCTTATATGTAAGGCTATGGAAAGAGTAATCATGGACCTGAAAAAATGATGACATAGGAAATCTCAAAACACTGGGCCGGAACCAATTCTGCTTTGTCAAGGGCAGGTCATGCTTACTGAACCTTGTGGATTTCTTTGAGAATGTCACAATTGCCATGGATAAGGGTAAAACAGTGCATACTACCGAAGACCTTGACCTCGCTAGGACATTTGACACAATTCCTCAATCAGGTATTATATATAAATAAACTCACAAAACTGAGCATAAATCCCTACATCACCAGATGGATAGCAAATTATCTCATGGACAGGACATGTGGTTAAAGTGGGTGAATCCAGATCCAGCTAGATGCCAGTTACTAGTACTGTGCTGCAGGGCTCAATGCTGGCACCAGTCCTGTTCAGAATATGCTTCTGTGAAGTCAAGGCAAATGCGGAATGCCTCTGGATGTCAAAGTTTGTGGATGATTGAAAGCTGGGGCCAATCATTGAATCCCCCACTGATGTAGTTATCCTTCAGGAGGGTCTAGATCAAACAAATGATTGGTGCCAGAACCATGGCCTAAAAGTAAATGTGAAAAAATGCATTATCATACCCTTTGGGAAGTCAAATACCCCTGCAAATTACAACACTGATAGCACACCCCTAAGAGAAGACTCAGAGGTAAGACATCTAGGTAAGCAGATAGATTGTGGCCTGAAGCTTGACTGTCATGTGATCACAGTATTGAGGAAGTCTTTCTATGTAGCACAACTTATAAGTAAAGGTATGGCATGAAAAGCCAAGAAAATTATAGTCCTGCTGTACTCACCCCTCATTAGACCAACAATAGAGTACAATGTGCCATTTGGAATGTACTTGACTAGGCACTTACAGCAGCTGGAGAGACCTCATGTGTTCCTAACAAAGAAAATACAGGATGTAAACAACATGCCCTATGCAGATAGACTAAAAGCCATATCCTCTTACTCTGTCTCTTACTGACTATTAAGGGGTGACCTGTGCCTGACCTACATGGCACTCACAGTTCCAGGCCTGATGGAGGTGCTACACATCTGCAAGACAAACAGCATGCAGGCCATCTGCTCTAGGGATCTAAACCTAGTCAGTGACTCAAACAAAACATGCTGTAGAGACAGATATGTGACTCAGAGATTACCCCTTCTTTGGAACAGGCTTCCTATTCACGTTAAACAAGGACCCTCCCTAGCCCTCTTCAAATGCAGTTTGGGTCAATGGATGGGGAATCAAAATTCACACCTGCGGTAGTGTCTATGTCCCTTATGGACAGGAGCAATTCTTAAGATACTAAAGGCATGGGCACAAATCAATGCCATCATTTTGCCCTTAGGGGACATATGTTGAGCAAAATCAGGATATACTGACTAGACTTGTGAGTGTTCTTAAGCTGTTTGTTTAGTAATCTCCTACGAACCCACTTTCTGGGTATTTTGGGGTATAACAAATTAGAAAAATAATAATAATAATAACAATAATAACCACTTACTTTGATAAGGAGACATTAGGAATACAGACAAGTTCAAGATACAACAAAAAGTTGAGATCCCTCATCAAATCTTCTAAAGCTAGCTAGGAAAATAGAATTGCAGCAGATAGTAAAGATAACCACTAGGCCTTTTATAGTTATGTAAAGAATCTCCAAGGCAATAGCCAGATTTTCTCTGAGCTACTTCACAATGGTACCTCATATACCGAGCCAACAGATATTGCCAATATACTGACCGACAGATTCAGTGCCGACTTTACCCCTCCCCCCATAGGACCAATCACATAACCAGTAGATTACCAGGCACCCAGTATTATTGCTGCACAGGTTAAAACAGCACTGTCCAAGGCCAAGAATACAGCTTCTATGGGACCTGACAATAGCCCTGGCTGTGTTCTACATGAACTACAGAGTGAATTGGCACCTCACCTGTGTGCCCTGTTCAATCACAGCCTCACCTCAGGCTTTGTCCCTACCAAATGGCACATTGCTACAGTCATCCCTTTCCACAAAGGTGGAGTGACTACAGACCTTGGGAACTATCGCCCCATTAGCCTGAGTCTGATGTGCAAAGCTATGGAACGCTTCAAGATGGACCTAATAAACAAGGATATAGGGAATCTCCAAACTCTGGATCCTACACCGTTTGGTTTTGTGAAGGGTAGATCATGCCTGCTCAATTTGGTCGACTTCTTTGAGTTAGCCACCAAAGCTGTGGATAAAGGCAAGGTGGTTCATACAGCCTACCTTGATCTGTCCAAGGCCTTTGATACCATTCCCCACTTAGAATCATAGAAAAACTCACTAAATTAGGCATCAACCCCTATATCACTAGGTGGGTTACAAACTGACTCATAGATAGAACCCACAGTGTGAAAGTAGCTGACTCCAAGTCAGACCGTGGACCAGTCACGAGTGGAGTCCCAGGTTTGGTCCTGGGTCCCCTCCTGTTTGGTATCTACTTCTCTGAAGTCTAGGCCAACACAAAGGGACTCTGGCTGACAAAGTTTGGAGATGATTGCAAGTTGGGAGCTATTATTAACTCCCCAAATGATGTTGAAAGGAAAGGAGAAAGGCCTGACTGAGACCAACGACTGGTGTCAGAACCATGGCCTTAAGATCAATGCCAAAAAAATGTGTCATCATCCCCCTTGGGAAAAACCTGGTTCCCTTGAATTAACACATTGATGGTAGTCCACTGACTCCACTGAACACAGAAGGTTCTATAAGGGATCTGGGAACACAGGTTTACAGCAACCTCTCTTTTGACCACCACATTGCCACTGTGGTCAGAAAGTCCTTCTATGTGGCACATCTCATTACTAAGGGTTTTGCATCCAGGAAGAAAGAAGTCATTGTCTCCCTCTACTCTTCCCTCATTAGGCCAATCATTGAATACAATGCCACATTTGGCATGCACCTCACTAGACACCTGCAACAACTGGAGAGGCCGCAGAAGTACCTCACAAAGAGGATTCTAGGCCTTAAGCACTTGTCCTATATAGACAGACTCAAAAAACTCCAACTATTCTCTGTCTAATATTGCCTCCTTAGAGGTGATCTCTGCTTGACTTACAAAGCCATGTCTGACCCAGCTCTGTTAGAAATGCTATGTCTAAAGAAGTCCCAATCCTTCCACACCACACCACACAATCCAGAGACCTCAACCTCATTACCACAATCAATAGAACATGTTGGAGGTACAAGTTCATAACCCAGAGACTGCCCCTGCTATGGAAAAGACTTCCCATACATGTCAAGCAGAGCAACTCACTGGCCCTCTTTAAGAGAAATCTTGATGAGTGGATGGGAAATAGAAAATTCACCCCGGGGATCACTCTAGTGGCTCTACTCGACAGAGGCACTGGGAACTAAGGTCGGGTGGCACAATGCCAGGGTAATCCTATGGGCTAGGCTTGTAAAGGCTTCAGGGCCATTAGCCTAGTACACATCTATGAAGCTATGAACCCATATACTGAAAACATATATTTTTTTCACTTTTTGTATGCAGTTCTCCTGTAAATAACAGATCAGGTAATGGTTGTTTGCTTACTGGGTATAGGCAGTTGAATTTACTGATGGGGACTATTGTGAATGTTTTTTTATTTTAAGTTATGGATGATATTCTTAATGTCTTTAGAATATCAAAAAGTATCCTATAGGTTAAGCGCAGCATAACACCAAGAACAGCATAACGCTACCATGATTTCATTTAGGCGTTACATTGCATGGTGGCCAAATATCAGTGCAGACCAAGACTGTATCTGTGTGTTAGTTCTGTATTTGACAAATACCCAATCAAATGAGACAGTCCCTAATTATGTGTCATTGCTAAAAGGGTCATGACTGTGAGTTTCAATAGACGTCTGTGAACATAATGAGAAAAAATTTCTAGTAGTAGAGGACTGCTTTTCAAGAGATGTTGAGATAGTAAACCTATCTACGATGACCAGTCATTCGATAGGCATTGAGATATTAAAACTGTCTATGATGACCAGTCATCCAAGAGACATTGAAAGTCAACCTGTCTACAATGATCAGTCATTCAAGAGACATCTGGATAATCAATGTGTCTACAATGATGAGTCAAAAGTCATTTTCCAGTTTAACATAATGTTTTCCAGATAGGAGATTCCAATCAAACATGACACTATCAGTGGAACTGAGTTTATATCTTTAGAGTTTCAACAGTTTGCAGAGGAGTATGAGTTTAAACATTTGACATGAAGTCCACATTTTCCACTAGCAAAAGGTGCTGAGTGAGCTGCACAATCAGCTAATAAAATCCTTAAGCAGATAGATGCACCCTTAGTTCTTATAGGGCAATAGCACATGGTGCAGCCAGAGTGATTCCAGCAAAGCTAATGTTGGGCAAGTAGATTCGACTGCCATGCAATAGCCATTCCTTATGAGATTATGGAACAAAATGCCTAGAGAGCTAAACTTGCATGCAAATATTTCTAGGATATATGGCATTCAGTTTGTTCTTTGCCTGATGTGAATCCAAGGTACATGGTCTCTCTGAAGTTAGATGATGAACAGAGATGGGTGAAATTCAGTGTGACTATTACCTGCATCCACAGAACTGAGACTGTATGTACTCCACACTGCTGATGGAGGTCCAGTAAGGAGAAATTGTAGACATATCCAGGCCACTACTGAGATGTTCAAGCCAAGTAGATAGTCATCACAACTTCCAAGACCAGGTTAATCTGAAGATATGAGAGACTTTGAATCATTGTCTTCTGAGCTTAAGGACTAGAATAGTGACATTATACTCAAACATACTGCCTAACAATGATTCACTGTCTAAAAATTATGTTTTGCCTAAAGGTGATGCATTTCCAGACAGAGACACTAAGCTAGACAGAGTTGTCACAAATGACAAACTCTTTAAGTTTATAACCTGTGAGAGTTATCTCACAAGGGTGCTGATAGTACCTCCATTGAGGTACTGAGACCTGTGATGGTTATAAAGCAGGAAAGTAGATAAGTAGTAAAATGACTGCTAAAAGGAAAGAATGCTTAGAGACTATGCAAGCCTAAATATTTATATTAATGTGAAATATAAGTTTCTGTGGTTCCCTATTTAAATTGAAACCGCAAAATCCCGAACACACAGAGCAGCAATTTTTTCCCAGGGAAAAAAAAATGACTGGGCCATTTTTGGGACTTTGCTACTTTCTCCACTGTGGTGCAATCAGAGTTGGTATATTTAAAAATTATTTTGTGTTTTTTTTTTCCTTTTAATACGGAGCAGCGATTTTTTTCCCTGAGAAAAAAAATCACTGTTCCGTGTGTTCAGCATTTTGCCATTTCCATTTTTAAGGGTCGATTATACAGCGTTCTCTATTTTAAGCATTCACTATTATAATAATTATACAATTGCTGTGTAGTAATGCCATATGCGTCTTATACTGCATGCTTTCAAAATGAAAAAATTTACTATTTGAACATGTAAATTCTTTAATATACTAAGGAATAAAATATACTACTTTAGAAGAAAATGTCATTCTTTTCTACAAGGGGGAATGGGCAGACAACAGATCATTATCATGATCATTCTGATCAGTGATAAGCTAAAGGGATTTTTACCCATAATACCTGGGGTGGTGTTGAAGCTAGTAACCATTTTCTGTTTAATCACAGATACTATAAGCAACTAAGGGGGGTAGCTATGAGATCCTCAGTAGCTCCAGCCTTTGCTAGTTTAGTAGTAGGCTGGTGGGAAAGAGAAATTTTGAGTAAACTAGATTTTGTTAAAACATAGTTTTTTATTGGCTGTTTGTCGATGATTTATTTTTTTATCATAAGCAAAGATCCATCACTACTCAATAACACCAATCACGTCTTGGCTAGTATTAACAACAGTTCTAGTTTCTTAAAGTCTGTATTAGGAGGTGAAGGACAAAGAGTTTGTTTTTTTAGAGGTACATTTAAATTTGGACACCAGTAACAATTTTATAAGTAAAATCCATTGAAAGAGTACCTTTTCCAACAGTGATCTTCACTACAGAAATGATCATCCTAACTATAAAAAACAACGCACCTAGAGGCCAGTTTATAGAAGTCTCTAGGATGAGAAGTGAAGACAATGACTTTTTGGAAGAGGTAAACTTCATTACTGCCTTGTTTAAAGAAAGAGGCTATAGAGTAGACATGTTAAATAAAAATGCTCAGGAAATTATTTCCAAGAGATATGAACAATTTGAACCCATCTTAGTTAAAGGGTTTCAGCTGAAAGACAAGTGAAATTCTTCAGAGGAAACAACTAGGGCTAGATATGCCGTAGAAATGTCTGTAGATAGTATTGATATCAGAAACATTATATCTAACAACTGGAAGATTATAGAAGGGAATATAGACCTCACTGACATCCTAGGTAAACAACCTTTTTTGTTTATAAGAAGAATAATAACATTAAACAAATGTTACAACATGATCACACTAAAGTGGGGGCCCCACATATCAGCAAAAACAAGGGCACTTTTAAGTGCAATAGTTGTACTGCTTGTAGGTTTATATATGAAGGGCCCTATGTGTTGTTAGAAGATTTACAGTACACCATAGAAATATCTGGAAGATATACTTGCCAGACTAAAGGAATAGCATACATAGCTTTGTGTTTAAGCTGTCCTAGTTACTATGTAGGAATGAACACTAGGACATTGGGCACTAGGATAAAAAAATCTTTATGATATTAAAACAAAGAATGAAAATAATGCCATATATAAACATACGGTTAGGTGCAATAATTATAAGAAGTTTCTCTTTGCAGTGGTAGAACACAAACATTATGATTTAAGGGAAAGAAATTATAAAAATCAGGTGGAACAAAGAGAAACTGAATGGCAAGTAAGATTAGAGGCAGACAAACCACCAGGTTTAAATGACACTATAAATATCAAATGTTTTCTAAGGACCGTTGGTTGGCTATAGGAGTTTAGAAGTTAAAGGCTTAAACAAAGGGGCAATTAACATTGGAAGCATTTTTAATTGTATGTTTATTGTGATTGGTTAACATGATTTTATTCAAGTATTTAAGCTTATGTATTTTTTGTGTAATTTATTTCTGTAGAAGTCTATTGCTATTGACAAAAGCATGAAATAAAGTTATATTAACACTAAAGAGTTCCTTTAAGGCTTGTCTTCTGGTGTAAATCTGGCTTTAAGTATCATTTCAACCATTTATTTTTGTCTAAACTCTTTTATTGAAAATGGTAAAGACAACAAATTTAATAAACTTTATAACTGGTATTAAGACAAAACATTTTTGTAATAATGTAACAACACACAATCTCAAAAAGCATATGCAGTATTTACATAACCATTGACATGCAATTTTCAATAAGATAGCCATCAACTGATTCATAAAGAGGTCAATATTAATCCAGTACATGAAGTTATTAAATTTACTAGAAAGGAAAGAGTAACATAAAACTAAAGTAATGACTTTAAATGTTTGCTTCCAAGTCTTTATCTGGTATAACAGCAAAGTGCATATTATACGATAAGTTCACTAATGGGATTATGTAACTTTGTTACCATTTGAAAATGGCTAAAGAATATAACAAGTATAAGGAAGCTGAAAGGAAAATGTCTAAGCAAATATATACGTTTGATTTTAGAAGATAATTTCTGAACTCTTTTCCTAACATTTTATATAATTGGAAATCTTTCCTTTAACTCAGGAAGAATCTTACATGCCTTTACACAGTTTTGGGCTGTATTTTTGAAAATACCCTGTCATATTGTGATTTAGATGATTAGTTGTTATATAAAATTTTGCAGCATAAATATAATACTAATTTGCAGTACATTCGCTATCAAAATCTTCAATAAAATGAAGATAATTGCAAACTTCCAAGTCGTTGTGGATATTAACTCTTTTAAACTCACTGCTGGGACACCTGCAGAAAAAAATGAGATCTGCTGAGATAGCAGAACATGATGTCATTCTTTAGGTTGAACTGCACATGGTCAAATAGTGAAAATTTGCATTACATTGAAAGTTATTACATTGTTTGAGCATATGCAGTTTGTTCAGTTTTCATTAATTTACACTGATAGCAAGTTGTGGCATGGTGTCTGTTATTGCCCCTTCACTTTGTTGAACAATCACAGAGCTGGAGTATTTAAATTTGCTGGGGCATGAAGGTGCAGAAGCTATTGTCCCCCTTACAAAAAAAAAAAAACAAAATAGTGTCTTAGGATTTTTGGCCTTTTTATTCTGGTTCATTGGCAGAGAGATAGATAGATAGATAGATAGATAGATAGATAGATAGATAGATAGATATACGAGAAACAGATAGCTAGATAGATATCTAGGTTTGCAGTTGCAAACAACATCCAAGTAAATTCTACTTAATCTGTAAAGAGGTTTTGAACTTTGAGATTATCTAGGAATTTCAATTTAAAACGGTATATTCAAGAAGTTACAATTATAGGTGGAGTTCTGTCTGGCAAAATCTAGTTTAGAAGCCACATGACTGAATACAAGTTCATTGGGAGAGCTTTTTACAACATACTGGTTCTCATTATTATGCTGCGGTGGTACGGCGGCAGCGTTGTTACCTCACAGCAAGAGGTTCTCCTGTTCAATTCTCGGCGTGGCATGGGAGTGCCTTCTGTGTGGAGTCTGCATGTCCTCCCCGTGGTTGGGTAGTGTTCGAAAGACATGTGTGCGTAAATGGGCGTGCCTTCGTTGAAGATTGGGCGTCGAGCTGGCACCTCAGCGTTTCGTAAAAATCTACTGGCAATCATTAGTGGACCGGTGTTCCAATGTGGCGACCCCTTACCGGGAAAAAGCCAAAAAAACGACAAACAACAACTGGTTCTCATTATTAGATATAACTATCTAGGTCTGGGAGTCTAGGCCACTTTACTATATGACTGAACAGGTCAAACTGTGTTATGGTAAAAGAGACTAGGTTAATTACGACAGGAATAATGGGACAAATGTCTGTTATAATAATAGGATTTAACATGGTATAACCATCAACTCAAGAAAAATGTAGATTGTAGTGGGTTTAGCTTGCAATTCGAACATGTAAAAAGATCTGAATATCATTTAAATTTGCATGGTTGATGCAGGATTCAAAAGATAGGTAGTTGCATTACCAGTGGATATTGTAAATGGAATTTTGATTTTTTTAAATGGATTGTTGAAATACATTTTGTTAAGTAAGTGAATGAATACATGTATATCAAGAATGTACAGATACAGAGGGCAGTCTTGCCTTAACCTATTTGTAATAGGGATTGTTTTAGATAAAAATTGTTTACTTAAATTTGAGTAGTTAGGAGTTACACAGGATTTTAATATAACCAATTAATTTTAAATTCATGCATAGTATGAATAAAAATGAATAACTGACCCTGTCAGAGGCCCTTGAAGCATCCTTAGGTGGTGCAAATTTTTTTTGACAATGGATTTTGTTTTGAAATTATAGTGTTTTTAATGTTATAGTTTGGTCATTTGATTGTCTTGATTGTAAAAAGCCCAAAAGATAAGAGAAGGTTACATAAGATAAAATGTTTCTCAGATAATTTACTGATAGCTGCTTTTAGTTTAATGTCTATGTGTATGAGAACAATTCATCTAAGGTTTGAGGGGTCAGAATGGTCTGTGTATGATTTCTTTATTGGATTTGTCTTTGAGTGATTAATATGTAGATAAGATGCCAATAAGTCATAACATTTAGTAATTGCACCAAAATATTTGATATAAATATGCTGCACTTTTTTTATAAAATTCAAAAATAAACACATCTGGTCCTGAGACTATATTATTTAATTGACCTATTGCTAATTGTATTTCCCCAAGAGGAATTGGACTATGTAGCAAATTTCTTTGTTCTTAATAAATAAATATGGGGAGAGGCTAGTGAATTAAAATAGTGTTTATAATTATTCTCTTTATTTATTTGTCATTATAGGTCATTTTAGATATTACTGAATTGGTTATAAAACACGTTTAGAAGTATTTAATTGGTATTAACCAGTCCTAATTCTATTTTTAACTGTGTAATGTTTGTATAAGCCTTGTGGGTTTTTATAATGTTAGCTAACATTTTCAGTGGGGTTTGTACCCATGCAGAATAAGACGATAGTATTATATTTTCATGCCAAGTGTGGTTTGCATTGTGTAATAAATTCAGTTCTGTTTGATAACCTTTGTTTTTTTCTATAAACCCATCAATAAATAATAATAATAATAATCATTGGCATTGTTTCATCTCCCAAGCCACTGCTTACATTTATCAAGGGTACTAGAACTTGTACCTTAGATGTTAAATCTCCTTAGATTTGCAAAAAAAGCCCCTCTGCCTGTATTCCATATGAAAGCTGTCATGGCAGTGTTGTATTTGGGACCGGGACTGTCAGGAAAAATAAGTCAGTGCTCTTCACTTGTCTGAGCTGACCAGATACAATCTCCACTCACACAGAATTTGTAACTGAAAACTCTGATCGTGAGTGTCTAAAGTAGTGTATTAACTTTATGAACCTCTTTTCTGGACCAAAGATGTCCACATTTGTAGTGAACACCAATACCCCAGGAAGTGCAGTGGCCGACTCACTGTTTGAAGAGTTAAAAGGGTTGGCCAAGGCTATGGTCAAACCTGCACAATAAATTGCCATTCCTATTAACTCTGATCAACTCAGATCTTTTGGGGGTAAAGTTTGTGCAACATCAGCAATATTGGGAATTCTTAAAACTAGAATTACCCAAAGCTGTTTTCAGAACTACTGAACGAGCACTTTGTTGTATTCACAAACTGGATCTACATCAAGTTCATTGATATGACTGGCACTAACATTAGCTGGGATGTTTCCATGTTTTAACTGCTTTATGCAGCCATGCATTTTCACTATATGAATTAATGTTGGATCAGTGCAGCTGTACCCAAAGTACTGTACAAAAATCCTTCCAGAGGAATACTGAATGCATTCCTGTTTGAGTTTCTCATGTTTAATATCTGTGCATTAAGGGTACCATACAGAAGAAACATGCTTTCTGTACACTTTACATAAAACGTGAGGTCAGAGCAACTTCATTAAAGAGAACTTGCCTTTGTTTGATGAGCTACACAGTAGCATGAATTATTGCATCTGTACTAAAATGCCATCTGATTTTACAAGAAATGTTTCAAACTGGCTTAGGGCTCTAAAAGAGAACACTGAATGAACTTCTTGGACCAGTGGGCAAAAGCAACATAATTAACTTTATGCATAGCTCATAAAACCCTCTTACTGGCTGGATGATTTTATGCCTGTATTCTAATGGTATCCTCTAGGGAAAATGACTTTCAGACCAGAAGCAAGTTTTAACGGCACATATAACCAATGAAAGATGCTTGGCTGTTGGATATGAGCTTATGAAAGCTCTGGTCACACATTTGGGCCAATAGGTATTTTCCTTACTTTTTAAAGCTATTTATTCAGTGCGAGACCCCAACGTTTATGGATTCTTAAAATATCAGTTGTAAAGCTTTTGGGACTTATTTTGCTACATTGTAAGTAAGGTGTGTTGAGCTTATCTGTTTCCAGATCAACACACTGAATACCTATCATCTCTAATACGGTAACAGCACCTCTGAGAAATCCTACACATTTCGCAGGCATAGTCAGTACTATTTAGCATCCAAATTGACCCATCTGTTACAAATAGTAAAATCCAAAACACATAGAGTCCAGTCCACAGAAGCTATTTTTATCTTAAAAAAAAAAACAAATAAAATGCATACACTTTCAAGTTTATACAGAATGCTTCATCAGATGTTAAAACCTTATACAATGAACACCATTGTTTAAATATACATCATGTGAGGTTAACAGATTAATCACAATGGGTCTACTTCAGAAGAATGACAAACCAAAAGACTGAATCCCAAAAGACTGAAAATTCAAAATACCGAATGGTGGAATTTGACCTTTCTCCACTGTTTTGTGATCTTGGAGTTGGTATATATAGTTAGCAGTGGGTGTGGGGGCGCAGCCCCTCACATGAGGGATGCAAGAGGGCTTGCCCCTGCATTAAAAATGTGTTCAGTATTTTGAATTTTCAGTGTTTTGGGATTCAGTCTTTCTGTTTGTCAGTCTTCTGATGTAGACCCATCATAACATATCCATCATATGATGTTACCAGACAAATCATAGAATACACAAGTATTTGTCAAAACCAAATAATCAGTAACAACAAAATTCCATTAAAACTTCCATAAAATAGCTTCTTTAAGATATTTTTAGCATTTTAGATTATGTTTATTTTTTAAACCAGGCTTTAGACTGACGGTTGTATTATGACC
The DNA here is from genome assembly GCF_019279795.1 of Protopterus annectens. NCBI lineage: Eukaryota > Metazoa > Chordata > Ceratodontiformes > Protopteridae > Protopterus > Protopterus annectens. The sequence continues at coordinate 469,822,870 of NC_056749.1, read as the reverse complement.
TGGCAAAATATTGTTGCTCAGCCTGATAGTCCAGCATAGTGTATTTACTCAGTCTCAGTAGAAATGCCCTCCTTTTCTATTAATAAAAATGTTTTGTGTAGTTGTAAAGCTAAAAAGGTGGCATCCAGATTTATCAGAAACATGTTTAAACAGTGCATTTGTCACAACAGTATGCTATCAAAATAATGCTCTGAAATGTGTTTTTTCAGCTTTCTGTTGGTCTTACCTAAACGGAATGCAAGGCATGCTATATAAATAGTTAAAAATACCAAACCTAATGTGTTACAGTTGCAGATTGTGCAGGAATTTGCTTTTATTTGTTACAGGGTGAATAAAGTCCAACTCGGCTATAATACAGAATCTCCTCAAAATCATAACTGTAAATAAAACAGGCCTGCTTTTGTTCCAGCTCCATTGCTAAGCCCTTCTCATTCAGTCATGTCAAACAAATATCACAAAAGCCTCACACTTTTACTTTACTAATCTCCTTGTTGCAGGTCTCACACGATTAACTCTTTAGATAGAAAAATACTAAAATTACAGTGGAAGTATACGGATACACTAAAATAATGCAGAATGTTCTGTTGATGTATGTGAGTTTTACATGCTGTATATCTTATGTTCTACAGATGTATCTGTGTTTAACATGCTGTAAAAACGATATAGTGCATGGAGCAAGGTAATCACCTGCTAAATTACATTGTTCTAAGTGTTTATATATACAGATGGACTTTTAACTTTTAGCTGATTCAAATGTATGTAATGTGGAGATTTTTCTACATGGGCCCCTATTGAAAAAGCCTTTGCCCATCTAGAATTTCCATGTAAACAGAGGCGAATAAGTAAAATAAAGTCCATATCAATGGAGATGTTTTAATACTGCTGGCAATTGAGACAGGAATGTGTACACTTTTGTGTAACTTGGTTATTTATTATATGAATCTTACAGTCCTTATATTCTAAATTTTGTTTGCGGTTTTAGCAGTGTTTATATATATCAAGAAGGCTGTTTTGTCATTAAATGCGTCAAGTACAGATAGAATAGGCAAATTATTTTACGTAAGAGATCTGACTTGCACTCTTCTGATGTTATATGGTGTGACGAGCCTTCTTTACCCCAGACCAGTAACTAGGGTGTCTCAATCCTCACCACTGTCTCCGGTAAGGGAGTGTCACTAAAAGCAGGGCTAGAAATACATAATTTCCCCTAAGAGTACACCGGGAACAGGTTACAAACCTGGGACTGGACTATACGCTGCACTCCAGGTCCCCAAATAAATCTCCACACTAACCACTGCAGTGCACTGTATCCCAGTTCTAGGTATTTGACACACTCACTCTTAAATGTCTCATATCCAAACATACACAAACTCTTGGGAAAGACTGACACAGATTTACCTGCTATGTTTCTTTGCCCAAATTACAAGGTAACAGCTGCCACCAGTCAGATACCGCAATATCCTTCAAAAGGGGTGTTCAATTATATTGGGTAAAATAGACTTTGAAACAAATGGTAGCATGTATCCCAAGCAGTATGGCTTTTTGGAGTGGCCCTGGTGTTATCACAATAAGCATAAACACTCTCAAGTTATTAAAAATATTCACTAAATGTAACCAGCCACGATAAGAAGTAGCAAAACATTTAATAATAAATTTAATAATAAATAAAAAGATTTAAAACGTAAATACTGAATGATTCCAATAAACAACAGAGTTTCTCACATGAGAAATATGAAAATAATACTGTAGGCTAGATCCCACATTGATTTTAGGAAACCTGTAACTAACTAGCTGTAGTTCCCTGACTATCTCAAGATTAATTATCTAAAAATTAATTGTCCCTATCTAATCTAAATAACTCAACAAGGCAAGATTATACTCTTACTTCTGTAAGGCAAGATGAGGAATTATGTCCATACGCCATGCTGTTGTCTGACCTCAGTGACTGGAGCAACTACTCTAGAAACAACTGGACTACTACTGATGAACAACTCTGGAAAACAACTGAACAACTGACTCAGAACCTGCTTTTATAGCATATTATTTAAAAAGTAACAGGAAGGTGCTATGACATTTCTACTCTCTCATATGAGACTTTGAAAAGTAAACAAACAGCTGCAGTGAAGATTCTATCCTCTCAGCCCTGGCACACAATGACATCACATCTAGGTTTACTGTCTCTGGCATAAGATAAGTTTAGAATTCTCTTTAAAAAAAACATGTACATTTGGTCAGCCAGAAGAACACTGTTCGACATGCAAACATCTTGCATAAATCAGAGTGATAATCAAAAGACATAAACTTATTTATAAGTCATGCTGGCATATGTAACACATGGTAATTTACAATTATTTACAAATATTTACAAAACTTCAACCAGTCATGCCAACTCAGATAACAATATCTAATATATTCAAATATGATGTAACATAATTCACTTTTTAACATCTATAATTTTTGTCAACTAAGGAATTCTGACATTGGGCTAAATTAATTAGACATGCTGTTGTACTTTGTGTCTCTAGTGCTTTTACCATATCTGCCTCATAACTCTTGTAGTTAAAATGTTTTGAATTTTTGTATCTCATCTCTAGTTTCACTGTCAGATGTAGTTAATCCACTAATTCATGTCAGCTGACCAATGCACAGTATTTTAAAATACATGATGGACATGCTTCTTCTGTGTAAGTAACTGCCCTTATTGGTTTCTTTTATAACAAAACTGGTATACCATTGTTAACATAAATAAAAATGAGATCTAGAAAATCCTCCACACAACTAGGCACCACTTCAACCATTGTCAAACAACTCAGCTTATTATCATTTGGCAGCAAACAGTGATTTGTTTTATAATTGCAGATTTATTTACCACCCTTCTTTGCCTGCCTTATATTCTTGTGGTGTCATTGACCAACTGTGTAAATTCCATTTGCAGTCTCTGAGACCGTGGCCTGTCTGGAAACTTCTGAATTATATCTTGGAATTATTTAATTTTTAACCCTTTCTCTTCTTCAGGTAAGCTTATTAAGGTGTGCATTGTCTTGCTGGACAGATTTTCAAAGCTGTTGACTTTTGATAATTAAAAAGCACATATTATGTTTAGGCTTCAGTTTGTAATTCATCGTCAGCTAATACAATTCATCTATTAGAATGCGCACATTTACATCAAGCCAGTGCAGCCTTTGTTTCTATATTGACTATTGAGAATCCCCCCACTGCTTTCTTAGACCAGAGGAGTCAGGCATTATAGCAATCAATAAGCTGGCCAGGTTGTTATATATCCTCTGTGCTGCCCCCAAGTTACTGCCAGTTCTTTTTTTCCATCAGGATGTTGTTGAATCCTTTACATCACCACTACTGGGACAGCATATTTTAACAAAAAAAAAAAAAAAATAAAAAATACATTAGTACAATATGTGAGCTCAGCAATATCACCTCCAATGTTTAAGTGTTATCCTGTACTCTTTCACCATTTGGATAACATTACCTCCTTTGCAATTGTAATATCATGCACATTTCTAGTGAATAATCTTCTGATGCATTTACCCTTATGAAGCCTTCTACTTTTTGCTTAGCTTGCCCACCTGATTAGAAAAACAAAATGAACACACAGCTTCTTTCTCTTCTGTCCAAGATACATATGTATATATAAACCATACACACACAAACATACTTGCTGGATAGTCATAAAATAAAGTACACTTCTTGTCCTTCCTACACCATGTAGGCATTGCAGAAATATTAATGTTCCAAGTAATCATTAATGCTGCAATTACGACATGATAATGTCCATCCAGTATATTACAGTATTTTGTGTGTCATCATACATTACTTCAGTATATGGAAAACTGTGTACGCACACACATAAACACATGCACATGCACACACACACGCACACACACACACACACACACACACACACACACACACACACACACACACACACACACACACACACACACACACACACACACACACACACACACACACACACACACACACACACACACACACACACACACACACACACACACACACACACACACACACAGACACACACACACACACACACACACACACACACACGCACATGCACACACACACACACACACACATACACACACACACACACACACACACTCACATGTGTACATATGCATGCGTGCACATATGCACACACAGAATTTGACTCATTTTGTGTGGCTTTGATTTTAGAATCTTTATCCTTTTGTTCCTGCTGACCTTAATGGCATAAGTGGTACCTTAATTCCTTTTACCATTCTTTTATTGCAGGAAATCATATTGTTGTCAATCTGCTGCATTCTTTGGTAGACCGTATCTACTGCTGTCCTTTATAAAACGACCATGAAAGTAGCCATTTCAACAGATAGGTTGCAAAAACATATATTTTTGCCCTGCATCTCACGGCATTAGCTAAATCACATACAAGTAAAGCAGCACAATTTATTCATATTTGTCACATTGGTGAAAATAAGGAGAGTGAGAGGTCTGATCTGGCATACTTAGCATAAACAAACTCAGTATATAAACAGATGCCAGGTGATAGTAAACAAAGAGCTGCAGATGGTAGAGCGTTATCATCATCATTAGCAGGAAAAGATGAGATGTACCACAACTATAGCAGTGCAGTCCCTGGTTATTAACTCCTTCACTGGTCAGAGCAGTATCATAACTGAGGAAAAGCATGCGTTGTCAGTTTCCATTTGGGGATTGTTAATTATCTGAAATATTTCAGCAGTTTCTTTACCTCTTTGAATGTTTAGGTTGCATACTTTTCTGGGATGGTACATAAATGAGTGTTGTGTTCAGGAAGGTAATTTTTATTATTAGAAATGAAAGAATGTCTAGTGATTTAAAACCACTGCTACTGAAACCATGTAATGGTCTTACAATGAATGTTAAGACCTTACTTCTCATGTGCTGTACATCACGTTGTGGGTTACTGCATTAATAATAATGCACAAATTATTTTTGTATCTGGACAGCAGTCTACAAATAATTCTGCACCCAGAAGTTCTGGGAAATAATTTATCTGACCCATGTATTTTCAGTGTAAATGTTTTTAAATAATAGATTACTCCTTAACATCTTTCCAGTAAAGCATTCTTTCTTTAATCAGTCATGCTATTCTAAACTGGTAATTCCAGTATCTGTTATCTTCTGTTCTGTTACCATTTGTTTGACTTGTCAAATGATAGATGATAATATTGTAGTTTATTGTAAATCCAGGCAATGTATTTTCATGTTGTTTGCATAACTCTTAATGATTTCCTTCTAGCCATTATTAAGTGATATATTTGCAGATGATACCCGTAAAACAGAAATAACACTTGGCACAACACCAGTCTAATCTGACCATTTCTTAAATATGATGCAGTGTGATGTAGTCCACTATTAAACAGCTCACCCAGAATGAACAGTTTCAAAGATTTTTTTCACATAAAAAATCCCAGGCATTTAAATTATGCATGATGAATATAAGTAGGGCTGCATTTTAAAACAGTAAATATGATATCAAAGTATGAAGGCTACAGTGACCCCTTACTTATATATAGGATGCTATATTTTGAGAAAAGTGAAACAATGGGATTCTGATGATTATGCAATAATCAAGCAAATATGATTATACAATAACCGACTAAAGGTATTATTCACTAACCAACCAAAGGTAATTATTCACTAACCAACCAAAGGTCCATACTGTTGAAACTAGTTTAAGGATATGATATCCAAAATTGTGAGTGTATATGCTGGCTATTGTGGTAGGTAGCTATTTTATTATCTAAGAATACAATGAAGTTATGGTGGATTCTTAGTGGTCTTTGCTTACACATCTGCATTAAATTGTTTGCAAGATCACTGAAAATGTATCTGAAAAATAGTTATTTTTTGGGACTAAAATTTGTTTAGACATTTATTATTTTAATTAGAGGGATCCAAAGGCACACTTGTTAAAGGAACAATTTGTGTTCCTTCCCACAGATTATCTGACTCTTCAGTTAAATGAATTTTCATCGAACTGATCCACATCCATTTGTTGACTTATTAGCCTTTTCACTTGTAGAACATTCAAGCTCCTTATTCTCTTAGGAGAACATTGGGCCCACATGGGGCTGTACACTTAATGTTTGGTAAAAATATTTCAATATTCTTGTGTGTGTGATGAAGTATTAGAAATCAGCATCATGGATTTCAACATGAATGTTGAATAACCGGTGACTGTGTTAATTTTGGAAGTGGGGTAAGCCATTGTGTGCATAGCAACTTGACCAACGTGTACTTCAGAAACACGATTAAACATCTTTTAAATGGTACACAGTAAAATTGGAAGGTAAATGAATAGCATACAGTGTGGCAGTGCTCTACTCCATTCATTCATGTAGAGCACTAAACATCTCTAACAAAAGAGAGCACCTGAGGTGCGTCAGTATTAAGATGTACAGCAGAGTAAAACTGTAACCCTTCAAGTGAGAATAAGGCTGGAGGCTCCTGGGGAAAGGAAAAAAAGGTGCATACTATTACAGATTGTGATTCTCCAGCAAGTACCCAGGGCTGACAAAATTATCTGCAATGGGTGTGTTAATTACTGTACAGAGGGCCTCGAAGCAATGTGTGTGCAATGCGATTTTCTTCAAGTCCTCCCAGTATGCAAGTGATAACAAAGGGAATAAAACACAAGGAATGGGTATGAAGCTTGCTGGCAGCTCAGTGAGTAAACACTGTCTGCTACATTGTTGAGTGAGGTGTAATGTCACTGCAACATTGTACATCATGCATTGTGGGTGTGCATTTATGCTGAAGGTGCATAACTGGACAGCATGTATTTTTTTCTTTGTTGTTGTTTTTTTGTTAACTGAGTAATTATCTGGAGCAAGATTAGTCATTTTAGGCTGAGAAGATGCTTTATAATAGAGGATGTGGGAACTGGTTTGGAGAGAAAGTCGTTGGACAGATTAATGGTCTGGAACCAGTGGATTGTTAATGGAGGTTAAGTTGTTTGGTGGGAGGTAACAGTTACTATGAAGTGGCAGTTGAACTGGTAGGCAATGGTATCATTACAGTTATTTATGGAACAGGAAAGTTGACTGGAACACTCTGTGTGAACAGGTTTACAGACAGAGGATCAGAATAGTTTGTGGCTGGATTGGTTAGTGTACTGAGATTTAGTAAATTAGGCTTTTCTGTCTAATTTGATCATAAGCTGAATATCTGAGGTATTTGTAGTTCTGGATGTTAGGATGGATTTTGGTCTTTTTCCAAGTTTTCCAACCTGTGTCTCTCTGTTTCTTTGCTGGTTAGATAGGGTGTGATATTAGCTTTTACTTGTTTTGTTCAGAGCAGGGCACGGATATTTAGGATATTTAAGAGTGGGTCATTGAACAGTAATATGATATCATGTACAGATTGTGTCCATAGGATATTCTAGTTGCTTTATTGTAAGCAGACTATAAAAACTTCCTTTTGGAAGGAGCTTAGACTATATATTTGGCTATAATGGTGTTGTTTGAATAGATGGAGATAGTCACTTAGGGAGTCTGGGAGGCATCTTGAAGACAGAATTTTATTTGGTGCATTGGTGAGTACCCAGTAATGTAAAGTCCAGTAAAGTTCTGATACTGAAAAAACTAATCATCTTATTGGGGTGTCATTATAGTTATAGCTTGGCAGTCATTATTATGTTCTCCAATATTTTTTGTTTCTTGAATGATGTTTGTAGAGGGCCAGGAAAAGAAATTCTTCTGAAGTGCCAGAGCTGTTTCGTAGCAGTATGTACACTACTATCATGTATATTGTCTTGTTGTTATGGAGCCTAAGTGACTTGACAAGAACCTCTGCATTTTTTGTAGGTGGGGTTGTAGGAGGAATGTGAGAGTTGTGGATTGTTTTTGTAATTATGGCTACCCCTCCTGCCTAATATATTGTAACCCAGTGATAGTATTTCTTTACATTTTGTTGTTTTAGCCACATTTCCATTATAGCTATTATATCCGCGGAGTGAAGGACAATCCATGCATACAATTCAGATTTATATTGAACAGCTGTAGGTTAATGGGCTTTGTGGATGGATTCTACTGCAAGGGGTATAAGATGATTGCTCAGGGACTGGGTTTGGAAAGATGTCCATATAGTTGTAGTGTATGTGGGTGAAAGAGGTATGAATAGAGTCAGTTACTGTTTGCTTTTGGTTTTATACCTAATTTGGAGAATATGGGGTTTTGGCAGAAGTTGTTAGGTTTTTTGTAAGTGAATGGGGGATCTGCTGGTTAAATATGTTAAAATCATGTGGTGATAGTGGGTTTGATTGTAAATTCTAGATTGTGAGTGTTGGTATTACAGGCATGGTTGATGGAGAGGTTGGTGAAAAGACATGATAGTATCTGATATTATAAGAGGCAGTAGAATAAGTAGGTGTGTGAGAAATATTATACTAAGAAAAATAGGTAAAGGAAATAAAAGGGGGAACTGCAGTATGGAAGTTATAACCAAGGAGAGACATTGTGAACAGAGAAGGGAAGGTGGAGTTTTACAAGGAAGTGGATGTAGTCATGGGAATGGTGAAGTTTAAAGAAAATTAAGACTGATGATGAGGGATGATAGGAGAAGGTGAGTGAGACAGCAGACAGTGGTGGAGTACAGCTTGGACTAGGATTGTGCTAGACTTGAAGGCAGGTGAGATCAGAATGTGAGGTTATTTTTTGATGGTGAGTGGAATAAGAAGGCAGGGGTGGAGAAAATGCAGGAAGGTGGTGTAGTTTCATTTCAGGGTATTAGCTGTGCACAGAGTTAGTGACATTTACCTACAGATAAAGAGGGGTTGGGTGAGAATTAGGAGTAGGAGAGAGTTGTGAGCTTGAGTGCAGCAAGGGCTAATTGAATGGGGTCAGCATCTGGTTGACCAAGGCATTCAGAGAACAATCAATAAAGTTGCCCAAGCATGTAAGTAGTCTTTGTATAAGTTGTCTAGAATGCTTAGTACAGGGAGGACTGCAGACTATAGCAAAACTATAGGTGCGGTCCTTCAGCACTAAGAGTGTTGAGTTAGGTCCATGGTGTATATCTACATCAAAGGTGGGCTATAAACCTGGAGAGTTATTTTTGTGTTGGATGTTCTGCTGCAGCTGTGTGAGCTCAAATAATTAATAGATTCATAGGTTCATAGGGGATTACTAGGCTAATGGTTTAAGAGTCCTTACAAGCCTTGCCAGTATAACTTGATTTTACTCAATATATGGCAAGCCTAGCCAATATGATCTGATTTTACCCAATATGTGGTCTGTGCCTATGCCCTGAGTATTTCACAGATTTCCCCTGTTCATAGGGGACATAGGCACTTTCCCAGGTGTCAGTTTGCGATTCTCCATCCATTGATCCAATTTCCATTTGAAGATGGCTAGAGAAGGTTCCTTTTTAAGATGAACAGGAAGCCTGTTGCAAAAAAAAGGTGATCTTTGAGACCCATCTCTGTCTCTCCAACATGTTTTGTTTGAGTCACTGACTAGGTTTAGATCTGTAAATCAGATGACCTGTGTGCTGTTTTTCTTCTGGATGTATAAGAGCTCCATCAAGGCTGGATTTGTGAGTGCCTTGTAGGTTAGACATAGATAATGCCTTAATACTGAGCAGCAGACAGAGTAAAGGGATAGGGCTTTTAGTCTAAACACATAGAACAGGTTAACCAAAGAGACAAAACTGCACTCACAAATACGAAGGCACCCTGGACACCAAGAATGTTACACACTTCTTTATTCACAATTCACAATCCACAGGTTAAGCACTTTCATCCAGTTCTGTTTGACTTTTTCAGAACAATGGACATTACTAACCCAACCTTTTTATATCCCTCCCCATGAACCAATTAAACAATTAAAAATAATTGGCAGGTTAAAACTCCATTAAACATCAATTCAAATTGCATAATATTACAACAACCCCACCTATCTGTTAAGACACATGAAATGGCTGTTTAAAATTCAGAACACAACCTCATTCTGAAAATAAAATCAAATCAAATAAAATACTTGGCAATATCCAAACTCTTTATGCTACCTAATTGTCCAAGTTAAATAATGAATGCTACATACACTAGTATTATACATACTAACCTAAAATATGTTTAATTTTTAATATGGCTGCAATACTGTCACTGCCGTTAATGCCAGGAAAAATGGTGGCATCCAAACCCAATAGCCACCTTAATTCACATACATCTAAATCCAAGTCAATCACCCTGCCTTGCCTGTCCTTCACCAACTGTTGTAATACCTCAAATTTGAATTTGTGGCTTGGATTTTGCATTATATGTCTGGCTAGGCCATTCGTTGACTTAATGTTTTTTATGCCAGCGTTGTGCTCCCTTATTCTGTCCTTAAATAGGACATTTTCAGTTTGGTAGCAATTTGAATTGATGTTTAATGGAATTTTAAATTGTACCCATTGTTCTGAATTATAACCACTATTTGCCCTATAGAACAGAACTTTCTGCCGTGCTGTATTTTAGCGAATGCTAGAGAGTCATTGTGTTATTATCAATGATTAAGGAGCACAGTAAAGTGGACATTGTCCGTGTATGAGCTCTAATATATATATATATAACTCCTAGCCCCTGTTCCTAAACTTACAAGCGGCATGATATACTTTTTGGCCTCAGGGCTTGCCAAAGGTTAAGGAGAGCTGTGTATGGGAAATTTCCATGTGCAATATCACTCAGACCCTCCTTTTGTTCAGCTAATAAGCGGAACGCCACATATTTTGGCTCCTGGGCTTACCGTGTCCTAGCTTCTAAGCTAGCCTGGATTTGGTGCTTGGGCAAGAAGTATGATATAGCGAATGTGATAAAATAGTGTTAATCTTGTATTTCTAAAGGGGAGCTCTTAAGATAACCCTGTCAGAGTCCTAAAGTGCCTAGCCGCCTCTCCTAATTTTTACACTACTACTACTATATACGCTATTTTGGTCGTATGGCATACAATGCACTTACTTTGTTTAATCACTTGGAATCATTGCTTATGCTTGATTAAATGACAGTAAGCCTTGCTATATGTCTATAAACCTGTAATGAACTGTTTTCCATCTGCTGGTTTGAACTTGAAAGCTGAGAACTACCAAACTGTATTTAATGTCTGCTTGTTTGCTAGAATTTGAATTGCTCTGTGTACTACCCTGTCTCTTAAATGTCTGTTTTCTTACACCTACATTGAGTCTCTTGTCCCCACTGTTCATAGGTTTGAATCATCTATCCTACACTAAAACCCTAATAATCTACCTACCCGGTGAAAGGACCCACTGCAAACAAACCAAACCAACTTCTCTTTAGAAAAAAGACTTGCCGTCCGGCTTAAGAACCCAGTTCACTAGGAGGCAAGGAAGTATGTGTTACCTAACAGAGTAGTAATTTTCAACACTTGCTTAATATCTATTGCTTGTAAGATATGCTACCTAACTAGCTTTACTCTCTGCAACCACTTACTTTCTCTACATTGTTTCCTCCTTTCTTTGCCTATCCTTCCCAACTAAGGCACCAAGTAGTTAGCTGTTTGCTGATTGTTTCTTTCTCTTCCCTGACTTTCTCAGTTGCCTGTCTGAACCCGCTCCATTTGCCCTGCAGGCTCACTCCGCTCCCCTACACTACTCCCAATTCCCACCCCAGTGGTCCTAGCCATATACTTCCTGTAACCACACCCCTTCACATTTTTTGTCCTTTCACACACAACCTCCACTTAATAGCCCTACCCCTTATATCTACAAGTCCCTAATTAGATAATTGCTAGTCTTGGAATACTCCCTCACCTCTCCCCGCCCCTTCCTATTTTGCTTATATTCTACAGCTTCTCTCTTACAGCCACCTTTATTTCACATAAATTGTATACAGCTTCTCTCTTACAACCAGTTTTACTTTACTTAATTGTACACCTCCTCACTCTACCTACTCTTCCTCTTTAAGCACTCTCTCCTTTCCCCCACCTGTAGTTTTACTTACTATACTCCTTTTCGTGAATATACCCAAACTCCTTAACTACATATCCTAATGGCCCTAACACACAAATCTATACTCACAAACCTACTACTCTTAACTTCAACTCTTACTTCTCTCACAATACCATACGCATTAACCTTGTTTGAATACTCCTCTCTTCCTGAACACCACCATCCCTACCAGCAAATTTTACCAATTTCTCCCATAAACAACCTCAACCACAGTAACATTACCTCCTCTTCTATCTATATATTACCTAAATACCATAGAGCTACCCATGTTACTTACTTCCATATAAAAAATGCCCAAACAATTTCTACAAAATCCTTAAGTTTATACAATATCCTCACCAACACCCCCTATTAGATGGTGATATTCATCCTAACCCAGGCCCCAATACTGACATTCCCAATAACCTACACAACCTAACACCTTCTCCGATCACTACTTTAAATAGACCCTCTAACTCCCTCCTAATAGCTCGCCTTAACATCCGTAGCATTAACAATAAAATTACCCACCTACATGTACTCTTAGATGTGCACTCATTCGATATTCTCTGTATTACAGAGACATGGCTAAAGCCCACAACTTTGGACCAAGAGATTACCCCTCCTGGATATAATATCTTGAGACTTGACCATAAAACCAAAAAGGGTGGAGGTGTAGCCATTCTATATAAATCTGAACTCCAAGTTTCTCCCTTCAATGTGCTCCTACCATCAGGTACCAATTCAGAAACTCTTAGTGCCAAACTTCAAATCAACAACTCCAAATCTATCTATCTAATCTGCGCATATCTCCCCCCCGGAAACAATATCAACACTCTTGAAAACTTACTTAGTTACCTCTCTACCCACCTACCTCAGGAAACCATTGTATTAGGTGATTTAAATATAGACTGGGCTACCTGCAGTTCCCTTAATCCTCCCAATCATATAAATCTTTACGGATTCTCACAAATTATAACCACTCCTACTAGAATCCATAAGCCAAGCAGCAAGGAAATCACTCTAGACTGGATACTTATAAACAACCACCGTGATACTTATAAACCAGGAACCCTTCCTGACGATATTAGTGACCACATGCTAACCTATATTATTAAACAAAGAATCCATAGCCCTACTACTAATAATTTTAAAACGTCACGTTCCAAAAAATTTTTTAACCAAGAGAGCTTCCAAAATGAACTGAAAGCATGTGACTGGTCTCATCTTCCACTTGATGATGCAGTGACCTACTTTAACACTAGATTCCTTCAGATCCTAGATTACCATGCCCCTTATCGTTCTTCCCCAATAAGGACCAAAATTGCCCCCTGGCTCACTAAAGAAACTAGGCAAAATATCCTATTCAGAAATAAAATTTGGGCCAAATGGAGAGTCTCTAAATGTCCATCAGATCACCTTTACTATAAACAGGTAAGAAATGCAACCAAGAAAGATATTCTCAGAGACAAAAAACACTATTACCTTCACCTCCAACAAACTCATCAGCAAAAACCACAAAAATTCTGATCTGGCATAAACAAACGTCTTCAGCCAGGGCACACTAAAATTCCTGCCCCAACAGGTTTCAACCAAAATAACTCTAACCAAATTCCTGATGCCTTTAATAACTACTTTACTGAAGCCATTCAAACCCTAGCCAATACTTTACCACCTATTACCACATCCCCATTAAATACCACAAAGACTCCATCTCCTACCTTTCAAATACAACCGATACCTATATCACTCATTTGCAAATTCCTTCAAAAACTAAAACCATGCACCCCTTCTGCTGACTGTCTTCCAGCTGAATACCTGCAAATAGCAGCAAAAGCTATTGCCTATCCCATCTCCATCCTTATAAATAGAACTATTTTAGAAAGCAAAATCCCCTCAATTTGGAAAGTATCCCACATCATCCCTCTACATAAGAGTGGGTCATCTACTGAACTCTCCAACTTTCGGCCTATCACCTTACTGTCTCCAATTGCTAAGATAATGGAAAAGTGCATACACAGACAACTACTTAACCACCTTCTCCAAAATAATCTACTTGCCAACTGCCAACATGGCTTTAGGCCTTTCCATAGCACAACAACTGCCCTTCTGTCCTTTTCTGACTCCATAAACAAAAATCGTAACAATAACACTTTTTCCTCTGCATTATTTATTGACCTTTCAAAAGCCTTTGATATGGTCAACCATAATATCCTTATAGACATTCTAAAAGCCCAATCTCTTGACCCACAAGCATTAAATTGATTTAAATCCTATCTGGAAAACAGACAACAATCAATATTGTGGGATAATAATATTTCAAAATCCCTTCCTGTGAACACTGGAGTACCCCAAGGCTCTATTTTAGGACCTCTACTCTTCTCATTGTTTATCAATGACCTACATACCAAAATTCCTCAGGCCACCTGCATACAATATGCAGATGACTCCACTTTAATTTGTTCAGCTACATCCATAACCTCTCTGCAGTCTCTCACCCAAACAGTATTTAGCAGTGTTGAAAATTGGTTCATGCAACACTGCCTCCTCCTGAACCCCAAAAAAGCAAAGTTATTACTCTTTGCTCCAACTCATAAATCACCTCAACTGCACTTCACAATAACCTCCAACAATGCAACCAACATATCCCCAGATACGTCAACCCGTCTTCTAGGAGTAACAATTGATAATAACCTTACTTTTGATTATCACATTAACTCTACTATAAAGTCAGTCAACAAAAAACTAGGCACTCTTTACAGAATCAAACCTTTCCTTTCCCCTTCAGCCAGAATAACTATTGCCCAGACCCACCGTATGTCTACCCTGTTCTATGCTTCAGCAATATATACCAATCTATCAAAAAATAATCTTACCAAACTTTCCACCAGTTACAATAACATAGCCAGATTTGCCACTGGCACCACCTTTAGAACTCACCACTGTCTTAACCTAAAACAACTGGGATGGCTAGAACTGCAGAACCAACTACTTTATCAACAAATTGTTATCACCCAAAAAATCCTTTACCACCCTAAAAATAACCCTATCCTCACTAACCTGATTTCACCCTACAAAAATCTTGCTATGCTACGCTCATCCAATAAGCTTCTAGTTTCCACTATTAAATCAAATGACAAAGCAGGAGACTCACTTTTCACCAACACAGTAAGGAAAATCTGGAACCAGCTTCCTACTGAACTTTCCTCCCTTGCTTCCACTATTCTGTTTAAAAAGCATCTGAAAGAATATCTTACAACTCACTGGCTATGTCCCTGCTCCAACCCAGACTGATATCTCTTTCACCTCCTGCTCTCTCTATACTTTTCTACTCTTCTGTTTTATCTCACCTATCTGTAGTACCAAAAAACAAAAAAAAACTTCATGTTTTTGGTTCTCTGTATTTAATCGTAGCTTAAACCTACTAACTTACTCTGTAAACATTTGTTCTGACCTATCTAGCTAATGTACTATGTAGCTAATGTACTGTAATCCACTTGACTATTACTATATATTGTATTGTTTACTCACTGCAGATGCTTGGAGCTTTTCTCCCTGGGCCTCTACTGAAAATGGACATGTATCCAGTTAGACTAGCCTGGTCAACAAATGTAAAATAAAATAAAAATAAAAATAAAAAATAATAAATAAATAAATTGCCTGCTGGTCTTGCCAACATAAAAGGCAGGACAATGCTGACACTTAGCCATATAAATTAAATTTCTGCTCTTACAATTAGGTTCATAGGTTCATAGGTTCATACTAGGCTATCTGCCCTAGGGCATTTATAAGCCTAGCCAGAGTGTGTTTGGCTTTCGCCACCAATTTTAAATTAATTTTGCTATGCCTTTTTTTGAGGTTAGTATACTGTGCCTCTATCTAACAGTGACACAGAAGTGATAGCCGGGGTAAACCTACGATCTCCCATCCACTCATCAAGATTCCTCTTGAAGAGAGTCAATGTGGGACTCTGCCTAACCTGGACTGGGATTTTATTCCAGAGTGAAGGGAGCCTCTGGGTTATGAATCTGTCCCTCCAGCATGTCCTATTTATTTCAGTGCTGAGGTTCAAGTCTCGAGCGTAGCTCGATGGGATTTGGATTTTCTGAGGTGCAGCATGTCCATTAATTCCGGGTTGGACATGGCTTTATACGTCAGGCACAGATCGCCTCTGAACAGGCAGTATGCCACTGAGTAGAGCTGGAGTTTCTTTGACTGGGCAGCATATGGCATCTGTTTGAGCCCTTTGATCCTCTTGGTGAGGTACTTTTGGGGTCTTTCCAGTTGCTGCAGGTGTTTGGTAAGGTACATCCCAAAAGGGGCATTGTACTCAATTATGGGCCTGATGAGGGATGAGTAAAGAGGTACGATGACCTCCCTGATCTAGATGTGAATCCTTCATGATTAGGTGGGCTATATAAAATGTTTTTCTAACCACTTTGGCCACGTGGTTGTCAAATGAGAGATTGCTATCAACTTGGGTCCCCAGGTCCCTAATGACTTCTTCTGTACTTAATGGATTACCACCTATGTGGTAATTTGTGGGCACTTTGTTTTGCCAAAGGGGATGACTATACACTTTTGGCATTTAGCTTGAGGCCATGGCTCTGGCACCAGTTGTCTGTTTCTATGAGGCCCTTTTGGAGGATGCTTGTGTCGGCTGGAGAGTTGATTATGGCACCCAGTTTGCAGTCATCTGCGAACTTGGTCAGCCACAGTCCTTCCGTGTTGGCCTGTACTGCCGAGAAATATATACCGAACAAGAGAGGTCCCAGGACTGAGCCTTGTGGGATGCCACTTGTAACTGGTTTGGAGTCTGACATGGCTCCAGCAATTCTAACCATGTGGGTTCTGTCCTTGAGCCAGTTTGCAACCCATCTAGTGACATAGGGGTTTATATTTAAGCTGGTGAGCTTATCTATAATGCCCAAGTGGGGTATTGTATCGAAGGCTTTTATGAGGTCCAGGTAGGCTGTGTGGACCACCTTCCCCTCGTCAATGGCCTTGGTGACTGTTTCAAAGAAATCAACCAGGTTTAAGAGGCAGGATCTGCCCTTAACAAAGCCAAACTGGGTAGGATCCAGTGTCTGTAGGTCCCCAATATCTTTATTTATGAGGTCCATGATGATCCTTTCCATAGCTTTGCAGACCAAGCTAGTCAGGCTTATGGGGCGATAGTTTCCAGGATCCATTGAGGCACCACCTTTGTGGAGAGGGACCACTGTTGCTGCACGCCACTCTTTGGGTACATATCCTGTAGTAAGGCTAAGATTGAACAGTAGTTTTATGTTTGGGTTTAGCTGTTCTTGGAGTTCATGTAGGATGCAGCCCGGGACACCATCTGGTCCCATTGATCCTGTGTTTTTTGCTTTGGAGAGGGCAGCTCTTACCTGAGCATCTGAGATGTCAGGGGGCAGCACTCTGTTGGAATAGATATTTGCCCTTTTGGTGGGGAGAGGGGAGAAGTTTGCACTGAACCTGTCAGCTAGGATGTTGGCAATGTCTGTGGGCTCGGTGTATTTTTTGTCATTTTGGACTAATTCTGAGCATATCTGGGAATTCCCACCCAGGTTCCTAATATAACTAAAGAAAGCATTGTGATTATCCTTAGTGTCCTGTGCAATTTTTCTCTCAAAGTTGGCCTTAGACGATTTTATGAGTGCCCGTAGTTTTTTGCTAATACTGATCAGAGATGCCTTCCCTTTTTGGGATTTTGCTCTATCATGTAGTAGCTTCCTCCTTCTATTGTATAGTTTGTTTATGGCTGGGGTCCACCAGACAGGACGTCTGCCTTTGGAGGATTGGATCTTGGTTTTATTTGGGATTGCATGATCCATGCATTCCTGAAGGTGTTCATAGAATGCGTTTATAAAGGATTCTGCGGTCTGGGCCGTATTTTCCACAGGCCCGGGGGCTTTGAAGGATTTTGCCTGGGTTGTGAGGTGTGTGAAATTTGCCTTAGAGAAGTTTTCACTGTGGTTTTCTGGGCAGGGGGTGGGGTCGGGATGTGAATATCCAGTGAGATTAGTTTATGGTCTGATCTTACCAGTGAGGGATACACTTCTGGTCTGGAGCATAGTGTCCCCATGTTGGTGATGATCAGGTCCAGTATGTTTTCCCCTCTTGTGGGAGTGGTAACAAGTTGTTCCATAGCATTTGAGTTTATAAATTCTAGGAACCTTTGGGCTAGGGTGTTGGAGCTAGAGTAATGCTCCCAGTCTATGTTTGGGTAGTTGAAGTCGCCCAATATAATGGTGTTTGGAGAGACCTTCATATTTTCCAGTATTCTCAGGAAGGCCAAGTGGGGTTCCTGTGTTTGGGATGGTGGTCTGTAGCAGGCTATAAACTGGAAGGCAGTTTTACCCACAGTTAGTTGCACATGGATAGTCTCTGATGCTTCGTGCTGTGCCACCAACCTGGAGGTGTGGGTATCTCTGACGAATATTGATACCCCCCCTTTTGTGGTTCGGTCCAAGTTTTGGGGCGAAAAGCATGGTATGAGGTATAACCTGGTAGTGCTGGGGTGCTCTCAGGAGCCTTGAACCAGGTTTCTGTTACTGCACAGATATCAATGTTCTCCATGCTAAGGAGAGTTTTGAGTGCATGCATCTTGAGGTTTAGACTTCTGGCATTGAGTAGCATTACTCTTAGTTTCTTATCCCTTGTGATACCTATGGAGGTGGGTTTGTCTTTTAAGCCTTGCCTAAAAAGGCACTATGGGGTAGCAAGAGCCTTTGCCAATATCCAAAAGCCCAGGGGTGACAGGTGCAAGCCAATCCTAGCGAAGCATCGTGGCTTGTCGAGCATGTCATCCCAGGCTGACAGGCATTGGATCCCCTTTGAATGACACCAACACTTAAGCCAATTGTTGAAATTGATCATCTTGTCTTCATATTGTGGCATCATTCTTGGTGAGGGTAAGATGCTACTCAAGGTCAGGGTCATACCGGCCTGGGCTACATGCTCAGAGAGCTCCTCTATGTCTCTTTTCATGTAGTCCAGGGAGATACGTCTCAGGTCATTCACACCAGCATGGACAATGACTGAGTCATATTTGTACTTGCCTTGGAGTGACCTGAGTGCTTGTGTTATGTGGCGGATCCTAGTGCCCGACAGGCAGCTCACCGTGACCTTCTCCTTGTTCAGCCTGGTGAGCGGGACATCAGTGTGCCTGATGATAGAGTCACCTATTACAAGTGTATCAGGTGTGTTGTTTAGCCTTAAGGGCTGTGACTGTTCGGCACACTGGCTTTGTGAGCTATGTGTTGCACGTGTTTTGTTTTGGGGTAGCGGTTGCCTGGGTGTCTGCTTTGGAGGTCTCTGCTGCTTAGGCAGATTTTTATTTAGAGCCTCCAAGTATGTTTTTGTGTGTTTATGTGTTTGGTTTGTTGTCGTGGTAGGTCTATGTGAGACCGGAATTGTAGTGAGTGTGGTTTCCTTCTCCTCCTGACTGGTTACGCCAGTACTGAGTTGAGCGAGCTTAGCCTCCAGTTTGGCTATATGGTTGCATCTCTCACATGTGTTGGAATTTGTTGGGAGGAGGAGAGGGTTGTCTATGTACATGAGGCAGTTGTAACATTGCCTCAAGATTCCCAGATTCACCAGCTGGACCGGAGAGGAGATTGACAACTGACCTTTGGACATGCTAGAATAGTATTGGGAATTCCTTTATAATTGAAAAAAGGGCCAATGGGGAACAAGGTACTCAAGGGGAGTTTGTGAGGATGTAGTGCTTTTAATTTTTTAGAGCTGACTTATATAATTGCTTTAGTGAGCAAGTGCCAGGTAACTTAAATGCAATGTGTTACAGGTAACTTAAATGCAAAAATGACAAACAGTAACTTTCTTTCAAGTGAAACAAGGAAATAAGTACAGTAAGCAATGCAGATATCACTAGGGATCCACAGAAGTGCTAAAAGGCCGCGTTTTAGGTGGAATTAGCATTTCAGGGAAATAAACAAACAACAAGCATACAAATAAAGCTAGATTCAGCAGGCCTGGATCTAGTCTATGCTACAGCAAACAAGGTTCTTTTACATCTAGCCTCCTCTGCCAGAAATTTGCAAAGAGCCTCGGGATAACCCCTTTTGCTAAATAACCTTGTCATATACTCAAGTTCTAATAAGAAATCTTGGTCAACTGATATCATTCTGGCAGCCCTTACATATTGTCCCTTGACAATAGATTTTTTCTGATGAAAGGGGTGCCAACTACCAAATTCTAAGTAAGAATTGGAAAATGTGGGCTTCCTGAAGATATTAGATTACGAGGTGTTACTCCTATTGTCAATGGTTAAGCTAACATCCAGGTACGAGATGTTGACCCTACTGTATTCATGGGTGAATTTAAAGAAGTCAACTGTGTGGTTAATGTACTGCAAAAAGTGGTTTAATACCTCTTCACTTCCTTCCCACACAATAAAAATATCATCCAAGAATCTGGTGTAATGTCTGATGTAAGCCCAAAATCCACTGGGGAAAATATGTTCTTGCTCCCAGTGGGACATAATTAAATTTGCATATATGGAGTCGCAAGCCACTCCCATTGCTACACCAGTTACTTGTTTAAAATACTGTCCCTCGAAATGTAGAAAATTATTGTTTAACACCACCTCCATTAGTGTAGTAAGGACATCAACTTCATCCGGATCAAAAAGGTTGACCCTCCCCAACTGTGTCCCCAGCCATTCTATCCCAATGTCATGAGGTATTACTGAGAATAAGTTACATACATCTATAATAACTTAATATGTATTCTCAGTAACAATAACTCCATTCAAATGTTCTAAGAATTGCCAATAATCCTTTGTTATGTAAGGGAAGGCATTAATGAATGCAGTGCCACCTCTCACAAATATATGCACATACATTACATCTACCACATTTAAAATTACCAGGCGTTCGACTGCTGGGATGCAAGTCAATATAGGACCCCATTTCCAAAATCTCTTTGAAACATCTGTCTCTTCTATATACATTTCTGGGGGATCACCCTACCTTGCCTACTAAGGAACCATAAGCCACCAACATCCTCCAATGTTTCAGGATGATATGAACCACCCACTCAGCATCTTGGTTAAAGGTGGTGATGAACCACAAATTGTTCCCCATTTTCCTTCTTGTCTCTGTCAGGTTGTTCTGTAGCATGCTACAACCATTGTCATTGTCATGAACCACATTCCCACTCAAAATGGCCCTATACACACCCTCAGTTCTTTTACATCTAGCCTCCTCTGCCAGAAATTTGCAAAGAGCCTCGGGATAACCCCTTTTGCTAAATAACCTTGTCATATACTCAAGTTCTAATAAGAAATCTTGGTCAACTGATATCATTCTGGCGGCCCTTACATATTGTCCCTTGACAATAGATTTTTTCTGATGAAAGGGGTGCCAACTACCAAATTCTAAGTAAGAATTGGAAAATGTGGGCTTCCTGAAGATATTAGATTACGAGGTGTTACTCCTATTGTCAATGGTTAAGCTAACATCCAGGTATGAGATGCTGACCCTACTGTATTCATGGGTGAATTTAAAGAAGTCAACTGTGTGGTTAATGTACTGCAAAAAGTGGTTTAATACCTCTTCACTTCCTTCCCACACAATAAAAATATCATCCAATAATCTGCTGTAATGTCTGATGTAAGCCCAAAATCCACTGGGGAAAATATGTTCTTGCTTCCAGTGGGACATAATTAAATTTGCATATATGGAGGCGCAAGCCACCCCCATTGCTACACCAGTTACTTGTTTAAAATACTGTCCCTCGAAATGTAGAAAATTATTGTTTAACACCACCTCCATTAGTGTAGTAAGGACATTAACTTCATCCGGATCAAAAAGGTTGACCCTCCCCAACTGTGTCCCCAGCCATTCTATCCCAATGTCATGAGGTATTACTGAGAATAAGTTACATACATCTATAATAACTCAATATGTATTCTCAGTAACAATAACTCCATTCAAATGTTCTAAGAATTGCCAATAATCCTTTGTTATGTAAGGGAAGGCCTCCAACCCCTTTTGCAAGTGATGGTCCAGATATTTGCTAATGAAACAAGTCTTGGCTCTTTTTGTGTCCACAATGGGCCTGAATTGCTAAAATTCAAGGACCTTGTGGATTTTTGGGATACCAAAAATATTTGGTATAACCTGGTGGTCATTTTTAAGATAATGATAGTCCCTCTCATTTATTTGCCCCTGATATAACATGTCTTCTATCAGCAAATCTAATTTTCTGTAGGCTATGTGTATCTCATTGAGATTGCTTTCACAATATGTGTCTTCAGATAACAATATGTTCATCTTATCAGAATAATCATTACTATCAAGAATCACAACCCCACTACCCTTGTCTGGTTTCATTATCCAGATACTGGTATCCCTAGCCATTCCCGACAATAAATCCCTTTCCCCATGTGACAGATTGCTGTGTAGCTTGTGTGGCCTCTGTCTGTAAATGTCCCTTATATCTGTTTCACAGACCTTTTCATATGTACCTATAGTTTCATTCAAAGGGGGATTAAAAACGCTAGGTTTCTTCAACACCTCGCCTGGCTCTTCGTGCCTTACCTCATTAAACCATGCCTTTAGGTTAATTTTTCGTGTGAATAACTTCAAATCTATTAGGGTATTCACCAAATCCCCCACCTGCTTGGCACAAAGGTGAATCCCTTTGCTAATAAATCAGCATGTGTTGTATTAATAGAATTCTTAGAATAATTGTATACTTTATAGTCACCCGCTGAATTGACTATAATATTTGGACCATTATTGTCACTTACGCTATTTACTTCAGCCATAACATTAACCAACACACTAAAGTCTACCTGTCCACTGTCAATAAATGAATCCATGGTCATTTTGTAAGCAAAATCATTCAAAATAGCAGACCCACTATCAGTAGTAGTATCAACAATGTCTTCAGTATTAATATTTAAATCTTGAACCGTATGTCGACTCATATTACTGTCAAAAATAACATCACCATCTAAACCACTTTCAACATTAAAAACATTGGAAATAAATTCAGCCTGCTCATTACTGCCCCAAACTCCCCAGTCGTTATTTAACATTTGGCCAATATGAGCACTACAATTACTATAAGTATAAGCATTTTGGTCATCATACATATCATCAGTTTGTCCAACATTAACTTGACTACAAACATGTGGTTCAGTAACATTGTGTATATCAAAAACATAAAGAGGATCATTCAAGTGAGAAAGTCCCTTGTCGATTGTGGACTCGATAATATCCTGCCTATAAACAACACCCCCAGACATAAAAAGATTCACTTCACTCTCTAAGAGTGCATCAACATGATTAAAGTCATTTTTGCACTTATTAACAGCATACTGACTGAGGATATTTGGCTCATTGCTGTTACAAACTTGCCCAACATTATTTCCCACCTCAATACTGCACATATTCAAACCGCTGTTATAGTCAGTCGTATTAACTGCAAAACTAGCGCCACTTTCAAAACTAACAAGTTCAGTTCGACCCATAGACTGCATCACATTGTCATTAAATCCATCTAGGGTGTTGCAAATGAAACATGAACTTAAAAAACAACTTAAGTCAGCTCCTACATTGCTTAATTCCTACATTTGTTCACCGGTTTCAACTGCTGTTTTAATTAACACATTTCCCCTGTTGTTAATGTTACTGCTACAGTCCTTTGCAACTCTGGACTCCTCAGAGCCTGTTGTATTGTTTGTGGGAAATAGTTGTGAACGGGCCCACTCTCCATTAATTAGTTCAGTACTTTCTTCCCAACCATTAAGGTTACTCTGATTAATTTCATATAAAGGGGCAACATTTAACTCGACATTTACATTTAAATCGATGTTTTCACTTACTTGGCTTTGCACCCTTGCAGTGGAACTTCCTGATACTAGTTCCAGTAATACCGCTGGTTTCTCCAATTTTTCGACTTGGCTCCTTGCTCATTGTACCTCCGCTCCATGCTGCCACTGCTCATGTCATTTTCCTCACTGCTTTTCAGACGCTCCGACCACCTCGGGCTGTCCTCTAAAGGGAACTCTGATTGACTCCCCTGATAAGATCTCCATTGGTACATCACTTCCTGGTTGTTACTGACCTCCTGATTGGTAGAGGCTTCCTGGTTGCTATGGTTACCAACTGATAGTGGGTAAACCTTTTGCTTGGTGTACACAATAGTGTCCCTCCTCAATTTATTGATTTTTCTTTGAAATATATTATTGCAACTAGTCTCTATGCTGGTTAACATGTTGTGAAAATTTGCTTGCTAATGATCAAACAACAAGTCCTTTGTAATAATATCATTTTCCTTTTCTGTTTCATCCAAAAGCTGGTTAATTTTGCAGTTGTTATATTTGATCATAATTTTGATCAAATCTATACGAGTTCTGTCGAACAGTCAGTGGATTTCATCCAGCATCTCCTCATTGCTCTCTGAGCCATTAGGATACTTCCAAAAATGCAGGCCCCTTGGCACTTGTCCCAACTCGATGTTTCTTTCCAAATACCCATTCTAAATCTGCAGTTTCTTCAAACTGAAAAAACTTTTTTCAAATGACTTTATCCTGTCCATTAGGCACTGCTGCCCACTGGCCTGCTGGATAGCCCCATTTCCAGAACTCATACGAAAGTCAAATTTGTTACTTCTCCAGTTTCCTGCTGTGTTTATTGCTACAGTCCCCTGGCCCCCAACAACTTCATGGGACCCATTTCCTATGTGATTAGCTGAAGCATTTAAAGTACCAATGGCCTGTACTTGAGAACATTGGTTTGAATTACTTGGGGACTGTTGAGTAGATTGGGTGTAGGTTGAGTTAAAGGTATACCTAAACTGCCAAACAGGTTACCAGTCCTCTCATTTTGTTTGGCAGTTAGAGCCTTAATCTGAGCCATATGCTCTGCCAGTTGTTGATTAATTTGTTGAAGCAATTCCATGATTTCATTATTGGTGCTCACAGACTCCATGCTCCAAATGGCCTCTCCACACTCCAAACTGGATAACCAAAGAAACAAAACTGCACTCACAAATACTTAACCCGTGGATTGTGAATTGTGAATAAAGAAGTGTGCAACATTCTTGGTGTCCAGGGTGCCTTTGTATTTGCATAGAACAGGTTGTTTGCACCCTGTATTTTCTTTGTGAGGAACTTCTGAGTTCGCTCTGGCTGTTGGTAGTGCTTAGTCAAGTACATGCCAAATGGTGCATTGTACTCAATTATTTGTCTAATGAGGGCTGAGTACACTGGGATAATAACTTCCTTTGATCTGGATAATATACATTTACTTATCAGCTGAGATACATAGAAGGGGTTTCTCACCACTGTGGACATGTGGCGGACCAAGTTCAGGCTACTATTTATATCTGTACCTAGATCTCTCACTTCTGAGTCTACTCTTAGATTTGTGCTATTAATGTTGTTATTTGCAGAGGTATTTCACTTCCCAAAGGGTATGATAATGTACTTTTTCGCATTTAGTTTTAGGCACCAATAATATGTATGATTTAGACCCTCCTGATGGCTATCTACAGTGTTGGGGGATTCAGTGATTGTACCCAGCTTGCAGTCATCAGTAAACTTTGTCATCCAATGGCCTTCCACATTAGCCTTGACTTCAGAGAAATATTTTCTGAACAGGAGTGGTTTCACACCTGTGGCACACCACTAGTAACTGGCCTCTTGCTAGATTTGGATTCACCCACTTTAACCACATGTGTCTTGTCCATGAGCCAGCTGGCTATCCATTTGGTGATGTAGGGATTTACGCCTAGTTTTGTGAGTTTATTTATAATACCTGAGTGGAGAATTGTGTCAAATGCTTTGGTCAGGTCAAGGTAGGTGGTATGCAGTGTTTTACCCTCATCCATGGTTATAGTGACTTTTTCAAAGAAGTTACCAGATTTAGTCAGCATTATCTACTCTTGACAAAGCCAAATTGGGTCAGATCCAATGTTTGGAGGTTATCTATGTCATTATTTATCAAGTCCATGATTATTCTTTCCATGACCTTACATATAAGACTAATCAAACTTATGGTTATGTAATTTCATGAGTCAGTTGATGGTCCTTCTTTATGCAGAGGGATGACTGTTGCTGTGTTCCACTCTATCGGGACAAAGCCGGTCTGGAGGCTGTGGTTAAATAGCGATCCTAATCTGCCTGATAGGTCCTGATTCTGTGATTCATGCTGTTTATAAGGCAACCTGGTATATTGTTGGGCCCCAGTGAAGCTGTGTTTTTAGCTTTAAGAGAACAATCTAGCAACCTGTTCTTTGATGATAATTGATATGAGAGTGGTGGAGAGTATTTCTTGGGGGAGAACTGAGGCTGATGGAGAGGAAAATTTTGAGATGAATTTGCTATATCTTTTGGGTGAGCATAGGTGGTGCCATCTACACCTACATCCACACATTGTTGGGAGTTGCCCTTAAAACTGATGGACATAACTGAAAAATACCACATGGTTATCCTTTGCTTTGGAGGCTATTTTTACCTCAAAGTCTGCTTTCAGAGACTTGACTAGTTCCCTGATTCACTTGTTTAGACTTTTTGCTCTGTTGTACACATTCTCTCTTACTTCTCAACAGGATTTTCTTTCTTTTGTTGCACAACCTATTAATACCAGGGGCCACCATGGTGGGTTGTTTTTGCAGTTTGACCTGGGTTTATTTCAGTCTGGTACTGCTAGTTATTTACAGTTGTTCATGTGGTTGTACAGGGCTTTTGTGTACATTTTCTCATAGGCTTTGGTGTTTACTGGGTTTGCGGCAACTTGGAAACTTGTTATGTCATTGCTTAATAGAAGGTAGTCTGCCTTAGAAAAGTTCTTAAAGTTTTTGGGGTTAGGAAGGGAGGCCTAGTTTTACCTTTATTTCAAGGGGGACCACTTTGTGATCTGATCTTACCAGTAAGAGCATCACACTTTTGGGGAGGGGCTGCAGTGCTCTCCCATATTTGTGAGTACTAGATATAGGATATTTGTTCCACTAGTGAGAATGAAGATGAGCTGCTCCAGGGCATATGAATTTACAAATTCAAGAAATCTATGGGCCTTCATGTTAGTGGTCATGTACACCTCCCAGTTATTGAAAGGGTAATTGCAATCACTCATGAGTGTGGTATTAGGCTAGATGGTGAGTGATTCAAGTAATGTCAGGTATGATGCATGGGTCTCCTGGTTCATGGTGGGGGACCTGTAGCTAGCATGGATATCGTAATGGATTTTTCTCATGGTTATTTGGACATGGAGGAGCTCAAGCATATCTCATTGCCCAGCCTTGAGGTGTGCTTATCCTTTATGTAGATAGACACACCTCTGCCTTTTGCTCTTTCATGTTCAGTTGGTAGTCGGAATGTATGAAAGGCATTATAGCCATGCACTGCCAGAGTGTTTTCCATGGCTGTCAACCATGTGTCAGTAACTGCACAGATGTCAGCATTCTCCAGGGTGAGAAGAGCTTCTAGGCAGTGCAGTTTCTTGTTAAGACTCCTAGTATTGAGCAGTAACACCTTCAGCTTGTCCTGAGTAGCTTTTGCTATGTTGGAAGATTTTCCGT